>NC_054388.1:68950827-69043327 GCF_017654675.1 Xenopus laevis
AACCAATAGCTTGTACTACTCAAACAAATCTAGAGAATCTCAATTTACTGAAACAAGTTTGGGTAATAACATTTTTTATCATAGGCAGGACTGAGCTCTTCCATTTCTAATTGTTTATGTTCAGCCTAGGTATATAAAGAGGCTGTATAGGGACCTCAAGGCATTTTTTTTATTTAAAAATTGAGTTTAAGGTGGATATTTCCACGTCGCAGTTGTCTTTAAACTTCACACCCAAAAGACGCCTGTCGGGAGACGGTGAGAGTTTTAGTGCAACAACAATTGCAGTTGCAAGTTCATGATTTAAAAGAATTTAACCGTGAAAATCGACGGCCCTACTTCAAAGAGCCATGGTGTAAAATTCAGAAACTCGTTTATTTTGGAAACTGTTTGTGTCATGAAGGATGGGATAGAGATAAATGTATGTGTGTAGGTGGGGGGTATGTTTAAAAAATATACAAAATAATAAAATAAAATGTGTCAAGTTTAATATCAGTTCTTCTTCTTTTTGAAACGAATCCCCCAGGGTGGATGTTTCACACATTACGAGATACCACTGTAGTGTGTCTATTACTGTACTGTTACACGACACATATTCAGTGCCTACAGCAGCAGAAATCGCCCATACACTGCGTTTACAAAAACAATAAACCCCGAGTTTAGTTAATTATAAAGTCTCCAGCTCATCCCCTGGCTTTAGACAGATACACGTCATGTTACACACCAAATCCCCATCTGTGCCACGAATCCCAAGAGGCATCAGAGGAAAAGACTGCAATTATTGAAAAAATCCCAATCAAGACCTTTTTTAAAAAAAACAAAATAAAAATGACAGGGATTTATAAAAAAATAAACATATCCTTGGTTATAAATTTATGTGCCATTTCTGCAGGCCCTACAGGGCATAATTATGTTATTTTGGTCTTTGTCATTATAGGGATATAATAAATGGCTTTGGGGGCTGTACCATTATAGGGATATAGTACAAATATGACCTGGCTTTGGGCTGCACCATTGTATAGAAATAGATTCTGATCCAGTTTACTTTATATCACAGCAGCCCACCACTGGCCATTAGATCACTTTTTGGGGTCATTTGGTGTTTATTTATTTAGATTATTTATTCGTTTAATGAAATCATATTATTTTTTCTTTGTCAATGTAACCCAAAATAAAAGCACCATCACTAAAAGCTCAGTCTAACCATCTGTAGAACTGCTGTAAAATACATATACATGCTAATGCATTCGCATTTTGTAGTTATGCTATTGTGTAAAGCATAAAGTACAAATACTGACTTTTTTTGGTTCAAGACCCAATATTTACCACGTCCCAATTAGTTTATAGCAAGGTTACAGATATTGAAAAACATCAGCCACTCATATATCTCACTGTAATCAACATTCAAAGCTGGACTTCCAGGAGGAGAGTAAATAGACATGCTCCCCAAATCTCAGGCTGGGATTCCAAACCACTGCTCTGCTTTGGACAGCCCCATAGTTTACAGGAAATGCTAGAAATACTTTGTTATGTTCTGGCCTCTGCCATTATTGGAATGGAGGTAGATATTTTAAATTATATTAGGCTCTGTCAAAGTGTAATGGTGAAGACATCAGAGCAATTGGGACCCATTTCCTAGCCTCACCTTGTTACCCCACATAATTTCACCCCAAAGAAGAAGAGGTGCTAATAGAGCAGCCTAATTAATAATGCTGACAACATGAGGGTAATTATGCTCTGAAAAGTGATTAGACAGACAGGGTGTGATGCATACTAGAAAGGGAAAAGTGACATTGGGGCATCTTATTTCTACATTCGAATGTGTAATCACTCTTGGTACATAGTAGGTGGGTGTACATTGCTCGTGTCCATCTCACTATCACTCCTGTATTTGTAACAAAGACATCCAAGGAACATCATTTCTCCATGCTCCTATCATTTACCTACACCATTTGGCAAAGCAAGAGAGAACAAAAAGAGAATAAATAGTTTGGAATTGCTCGCTAGAACAGACTGGCTGCTGTAATGAGCAAAAGATTTATGTCAGCCCATTGCAGCCCAAATAGCAGCAGAAGCAGCAGCCCCTCTGTCTGTCTCAGCCCAGTGCCTCGATTTAAATGTTACTTTCATATACAGTATTGTGTGGCATTAATTTAACTATAGCTCATTAAAGCAGAATGAAATGGTTAAATTAACTTATCAGCCCATAATGATGATGAATGAGGTATTAATTCACATACAAGCCGGGCAATTTGCAAGTGTGCGCATTCTGATGCTTCTCAAATAACATTGTGAATAAGCGGGTCAGCGCCTCAATCAATTAGCCAGACACTGGGAGCCGATCTCTTGGAAGGGAACACAAATCCCTTTTTCATACATATGCATTAAAACGTGTTGGTAATTACCCTAGAAAATTGCCTTCATTGGATTAAACGGAAGAATTGGACAAGAGCAGCTATCACTTGCCTGCGATTAGGCACAGCTTGTCAGCCCCAAGGGAACACAGAGGCTACGCCTGGATGCGACCAGTGATCTGGGTGCCAAGGCTGCTAGTTGCTAGCCAGTGGGCACAGTACTGTAATGGCCAGAAAACACTGGCAATCTGACACACACGCTCTGTAATTGGACGGGGGATCTTAGTAAATCGATTTATCACACTGCAAATGTTTCCCTAAGATAAATCATTTCCGAATTAAAGCGCTGAGTGTAGGTGATTATGTGGTTGCTAAAGGTAAAATGGTCATGTAACAAGGTAGCGCTGTCCGCGGTTATACAATGTAACAAGGAAGCGCTGTTATTATAGAATCGGCGCCTGAGTGAGCTGAGGCTGACCTGCGTGAGCTTAGTGCATATCAGTGTGTGTGTGCCAGTCCTATGTATGGCAAATGTAAGTGCACTAATGCCTCTCTTAGGTCTGAACTCTTCTTAGGCACTCACACACAATAATACTGCAGCCACACTAATATATTTCAGTACTGTATTTGTCAATTAAAAAGTTATTTAATAATTACAGACATGCGCAGACTTTGTACATATCTATTCCTTCATGCTACATTTTTTTTACTGACAATTTTTATTAGTTTTCAACAGTACAATCATTATATGGCATATAATGGTTTAAAACATTGCATACTCATTACATTAGCCAAAAATAATATACACACAATTAAACAAACAGAGAAAAAAGGGTAAGGGCAGTGTAACCTGTATTATATCTGTATGACTCTCAGGGTAATTACAATTCATACAATACATATAAGCTGTATATAAACTAGATATTGACCTTAGACATCCAAAGTTTGTGAGCTTCCAAAACAGTTTTTCCCCCCCTAAACTCCTCGGTAGTGCTTCTTCATATTCTAAATTGTTGGTCACCTCTCTTTGTACTTGGGTAACACTAGGGACTTCTTGTTTTTTCCAATTTCTAGCAATCAAAAGTCCGCAGGCATTCAGTATTTGGAAAGTCAGAAAGTCTATATTTTTGTTTGGAAGTTTTCCATATAGATTCAGCTTCTGAAAACTGTGGGATATTTTGTTGTGTTATCTCTGTGATCAAAGATCTCACATTAAACCAAAATCTCTGTATTTTCTCACACGACCCTTCATGCTACATTTTAATAGATTGGATTATATATACAAGTTATATCAGACTGTGGTGTAGATTCAGTTACATAAAGTAATATTAAAAAACTTAAAGCCAAAGACAGGTTGATATTCACTCACACCCACTACATTTTCTCCTCTCTTACCAATAAATCTGTGTAACTACACACCCCTATGTACTAATGTTATGTATGTGCAGGAACGTGATTTCTGCATATGAACAGCATAGCTTTGAAAAATATAAAGCCCCCAAAATAAATTTTAGAGCATACAGCAGATCAGCTGCAATTCTTTGACATTATGTATTTCTTTTATGTTTAATATTTTTCACATTACTGAGCCAGAGAAATGTAAAAAAAACAAATAAAACAATTTATATAAAGAAAGAGCGCAACAGCATAGTTGGTGGTCCTTGCAACAATGTTTTAAACACCTTATTGGAATGTACAATACCCAATGAGTCAAATGAATTTTATCAGAAGGCTGAATAATTGCACACATGTGTGGAATACATGAGTACCATAGATCACGGTAAATAAAGTATACCAGTGCATAACTGGGAAGAAAATAAGTTTACATACCTTTTCGTTGGGAGATAGCTGACAATATAGGGACTAGTGCCCTTTCTGGGAACAATCTGAGTTCTTATGTATATGTTTTCTGGCAGTTAATGGGACTGTAATATCTGCACATGAGAGGGGTAGGACATACAGGGTGGCTGTTGGTTCTGCACTTCTTGCATCAGAGAAATCTATACAGAGAAATTCCAAAATAAGGCAACATTACTGAGCATTTGTACATAAATGCATTACTAGCCACACTGGCATGCTGCTCATTATTATTATTATTAACGTTGAATCGCAGGACTGTGGTATAGACTTTAATATGAAACCTCTACCAATAACTATGTAAAACACCCTCAGCCTTTGTATGAAACACCAACAGAAATAATACGTTTTCACTTTTCTTCTTCAGGGTTTTATAGTCAAAACCAACATGGGAAATATATAAAAAATATATTTGTTTGAAATTGTGGTTTTTTGGGATATTTGAAGTTCATGAATGGCCCAACTTACAAGCGAAGCTGCTTGGAAACCAAAACAACAAAGAAAAATCAATTAAGGAACAGCCAGAATTTATTACTGTATAAGCCAAAGGTTTATCCTCACTCGATAGCTGGTCTAGCTCTGGCTTTTAAATGCACAGGATCAACATACATGGCACATTAGGAAGTCTAATTGTCTACTTAGTTCTCACCAAGTTTTAACACATATGCACTGTAAATTGTTCAGGTTCTCTCCTAGCTGTAACTCAAATACAAAATGATATAAACTGCCATATCTCTTATAGGTGTAACTGAAACTTAGTATTACATATAAACATGCTTGCTTAAATATATGTTGTTTAACATACAATAGATTAATAAATCATTTTGTTATCCAAAAAAATACAAATTATTTCCAGTTCCAGCTCTCAAACATGCCATGCCAAGTCGGTTGTGGGTAAAGCAAGGCGCCTCTAGGTTTCTGCCTGCAACACTTAGACCCTGATCACATAGAGAATTGGCTCTGCTTCTCTATGCTACATTTTTTTGGCAAGTCAAGAGAAGTAGATACGCTTTATTCCACAGCTCCATATAGCTGCCATGACAGGTAAAGCTCCATGCAGTGGAGATCGCCCCAAAAAAGCAGGTACTTTTTGACTGATCTCCACTCCAGTGTTTCTGTGCTCCAGCAGAAGCTGCAGAATAGAGCGGATCCACTTCTCTCTGCCTGCCTAATAAACAAATGCTCTGGGTGACTAGGGCCTAAGAGACTGTCCTTTAGCTTTGTAGATGGACATGGCAAAGGAAACTGAAAATGTTTGAACTGATAATTACTACATGGCAGCACAGAAGCCAGTGCAACTAGCATCAGAATTTAATAATCAGCCTTGTAACATCAGCTTATATTACAGGCCACCTTCATTTTCTGCTTGATAATTTGTGTCAACCCCTATGCTTAGCTTCTCAACAGCTGCTCAGAGCCCACAATGAGCACGAGTGTCACAGACACTTTCCACAGACACTTTTTCTACAGATAAATAAACAGAGAAGCAGAGACCATGTGACAGCCCCAATAGTGGCAACTGGTACATTCTTGCTGCAGAGCCCTCTTTAGTACTTACTATACTTCCCAAAATAAAGAGATAAGGGCACAAATGTCATAGTCAGGTTATGCAATTACAACTTCCCCAAATATTAGCTCATATACTCTTTTCCTGCACAGTGGGCAAACTAAATTGGACACACATGGGCCTGCTTACATGCTTTCTGTTTGTTCAGTTTGACAGAGCTCCTCTAATCAACCCATGATACTCCTATTGTATTAACTTTTTGAGTGTCTTGAAAAATTTGAAATTGGTCAAAGTTTGCTAATTTCACCCATTTTTCCTGCTTTGTCTGTTTATAATTAGGGATGTAGCGAACTGCCGATTTGGTGTTCGCGAACGCCGTTCGCGAACACCGGCAAAAAATGCGAACATTCGCGGACAGTTCGCGAACTTCGAACACCGGCTAAAATCGTTCGATTCGAACGATCGAAGGATTTTAATCATTCGATCGAAGGATTTTCATTCGAATCGAACGATCGAAGCCATTCGATCGAATGCTTTTCATTCGATCGAATGCTTACAATCGTTCGAACGAATGGAAATCGTTCAATTTTTAGCGGTCGAAGGAATTCGAATGGTCGAATGGTCGAACGATCGAACGCGAACTCAAAATGCGAACGTTCCCAAACGTTCGCGAACATTCGGCGGACGCGAACGGTCGAAGTTCGCGGGAACTAGTTCGCAGCAGAACAGTTCGCTAAATCCCTATTTATAATACAATATCTTCAACTGAAATATTTTGTTCTGAGGCTTGCTTTTAGGAATAGTGCCCAAAACCTGCTTAAGAACCCCCATAGATGCAAAGACTTTTTTTTGACGAACAACCGATTTTAGTGCAATCCAACCAATCCGTCAAATTATCGTGAGGTTTGTGGGAATCGAATGATCGTGCATCTAAAGATTTTTTGTCCGACATCGGTCAGAAAATTGATTGGCCAGGTTAGAAAATTTTCATTGGTCACAGTGAAAATCTATCTATTGCCCAATTGTTTGTAGGGCCAAACAGCCAGCTACCCTCAGTTTTCCTGGCTTCAACTAGAAAAAATTGCTAGAAATGGTCTTTTTAGTTGATGGACAAATCGTACCTTTAAACGATTATTTCAAGATAAGCTTGGTCCAACAATAATGAAGAGATCTTTTAAAAAGCCTTAAGGTGGCCATACACGGGCCGATAAAAGCTGCCGACAGACCGTGTCGGAAGCTTATTGGCCCGTGTATGGGGCCCCCCGACGGGCTTCACCGATCGAGATCTGGCCGAAAGTCGGCCAGATCTCGATCGGATGGGACAAAAAATCCCGTCGGATCGCGGCCGCATCTATTCGTTGATGCGGTCCCGCGATCTAACTGCCCATTTAGGCATCGTTAGGAATCCTATTGTTGGGCCCTAGGGCCCACGATCGGATCAGCCCGATATATATCGGAGGGAGATCCGCTCGTTTGGCGACATTGCCAAACGAGCGGATCTCTCAGTATGGGCACCTTTATGGCCAGCTGTCCTATTGATCTGTCCAACCCTGTTCCTAATCTTCTCAACTCCCACTCTGAGGTGTTGAGTTTTAGGGTAAGGTCACACCTGGAGATTTGGGGAGATTTAGTCGCCTGGGGACTAATTACCTCTTTTTTAGAGTTACTAATCTCCCTGAACTGCTTCCCTCTGTCTTCCGCCTGCTAGAATGAAAAAACGCCTGCGGCATGGCACGATTCGTTTTCCGAAGTCGCCCAAAGTTTCCTTGTGAGACAACTTCGGAAAATGAAGCGTCGTGAGTGCCATGCCGCAGGCGTTTTTTCAGGTTTGACCTTACCTGTAGCTTGTGACCTGTTAACCCCAAAATCAAAGTCTGGCCCATCTGACCAATGATATTTATTTATTTCCTAGTACCAGAGAACTATTGAGCAATATACAGTAAAGGTGGCCATAGATGCAAAGATCCGCTCGTTTGGCCACATCGCCAAATGAGCGGATCTTTCCCCGATATGCCATTAACAAACATGGCTATATCAGGGGTAATCTGATTGTTCGGCCATATGGCCGAACAATCCAATTACAATGTGCTGTAGGCTCCGGCGGGATCGGTCGGGTCAAAATCAAACCTGACCAATTGACCAAACGACCAATCTCCGCCGGACGAAAGATGTCGGCACGCGATCTGAAAATCGTACGAATCCTCGATTCATATGATAGGATCTGTGTGTCTATGGCTACCTTAATACTGGTGACAAAACGTCCTTTCTGCTATTTGCCTGATGGATGCTGTATTTCATCCACAGCAGGTGGGTGTAGAACTTGGGGTCTCTGTTCAAACATTGCTCAAGAAGGAGAGACAACTGATCTCTAATGAAAGCATAAATCCTTCTGAAGAAGGTAACAGTGTTCATTTTAACAGCCTTTCCGGCTACTCAGTAAAATAATGCAGCTGAGGGCAGCAGCACATTTGTGACTGAGTGAGAACTATAAGAAGTTATACCCTGTCTGTGGAATTTGGAGACATCATAAACAAACCATTTAGTTGAAAGTAACTTACACTGCCTTAGCAGGCTCTGTACACATTAACAAGAAAAAGAGAAAACAACTCAAAATAGAAATAAAAAACACAATTAATTCATTATTTAGTACACATTGTCATAATAACTAGTGTGCCCTTTGTTAGCCAAGAGGAATCCTTCAGTAGGAACAAAGCGCGGTGGGTTGGTTTTATATGAAGCTCATATGGACAATATGTGATTCATGAAACTTTGTGCCTAGGGCTATTTTTGCAGCACAGTGTACTGTGGTTTCACCATGTGCAGGTCCTGTTTCAGTTTATAGTTTTCATGTACAGTAACAGACCACTATAAAACCAAAGCATAATTCTTTAGTTAAATCTAACCAAGATGAAATCAGGCTTTTTAAATGCCATCAGACTGGTGGAAAGGAATAAAAGTAATAAGGTCATACTTTTTAAAAAAAAACAGCAAAATTCTTCAAGAGAAACAATACCCTATTAATACGTTCCATGCCCATTTGTGTTCATTTAAATATACAGTTCATAGCACAATTCACAATACAGTGCATAGTTCATTAGTTCCCTTTATATTAATTGTATACATATGGGTGGAATATGCCAAACTGAATGATTTGACAAAGGATTTGCCTATGGGTTCCATAAGCAAGAGAAAGCCTAGTGGACAAAAGCAAATTATTAATTTGCTTCTGCAGTCTATAGGGCTCATTTATTTAAATTTATATGGCATTATATGGCATGGAAAAAAATGCTGCAAAAAACAATTTTTTTTCAATTCTTTATTTTGAATTTTCACAAAGAGAAATGAGGTACAGAAAAAAAGATATGGAACAAGAAGAAGGGGGTAAATAAGTATGCAATATTTAACAGAAAAGAAAAGAATAAAGAAAATACAATTGGCTTCTTAACAATAGGATATGACCAACAATTACTTCTTAAGGGTATTAAATATCCCCTTTCGCTTATGTTTTCAATTACCCTCAGTGTTTCGATATAATGCGTCTGCCCAGTTATGCTTGAAAGATTACGAGTTTAATAATTCCATAAAATTCTTCCAGGGGGACCAAATTTCCTGAAAATTGAGTACTTTTATAATGTTTAATATAAGTGATTTCTTCCAATTGTTTTATATCCTCTACTAAGGAAAGCCACTTAGGTGCCTCTGAAGACTTCCATTTTTTTGGTATAAGGCATCTGGTCGCCTGTATCATATGCAAGGTGAGGGGATTAGCGATAATTTTGTCCTCCTTAATTGCATAATTCAGTAAGATTTGCATTGGATTATTAATATCCAAACCATAATTGGTGACTCCACTAACTATATTGATTACCGATGACCAACATTGTTTTAGGACAGGACATGTGAACCAGATGTGGGAGTGAGAAACTTCCTGGGCACTACATCTCCAGCATAATCTGGACATAGTCACACTCATTTTGCTTAACCTAACAGGGGTATAATGCCATCTAGTAATTAATTTATATGCAGCTTCTCTAGCCCCTGAACAAAAAACTATTTTTTTTAACATGAGTTTTCTGAAATTGAGTTTTTGAGATGTATCAATAGAAAATCCACAAATCTGCCTCTCTGTGTAAAAAACACTCTTTTTTATAATTACAAATATGCAAAGAAGGAAGGTGGTCATCCAATATGCTTCTTTTTCTTTACTGGCAGATTGTTGCTCACTAAATGATGAAGAGATAGAGCTGGTCAAGGAAAAATCATTTAGACTAGGCAGGTCAACAATGGCAGCTGCAGCCTGTGTAGGAAGCAGCAAGTCCAGGACCCCTTCAGCCCCTATTTAGGGGAAAGACCCTGTTTTAGTACCGAAGTCCCCAATAATTCTGCTGTAAGAGAGAGATAAAGGGACACAAATCTGTGTAAAATGTTTTTGACCATGCCCATTTTTGTGGCCAATTACAAAAATTTGACATGTTATGAAAATGTAAACACATTGCTGTGTTTTTTTATTTTTTATTACAGTTTTTGCTCATGACAGTGAATTGCCCTTTAAGCTGCAAGTCACAGTTTCCAAAAGAGAATTGCTTATCTTAAATTGTTACAATTGCTTCTTTGCTTATATTAAATGGTTAAAGTATTGAAGTGCACCTGCCACGTATCCTGGGCTCTCTGCCAAAAACCAATTAAAACTTTGTATCTTTTTCTGACCTAATCTAAAACATTAGGTCAAGTCAACTTTTCAGTGGTCACTTGGGTAAATAAGCAAGTATGAAGCCAACTGAGCAAACTAAAAGCCCCATCACCTTTGCATATGGAAAATCCATAAACGATAAGAGATGAGTTAAATGGATTGCCAGATTTTTATAGTTCTATGATTTTTGCTTGTCTGCTGGTGAAATTACTGGACAATAAACATGCATAAAACCCTATAAATAATTTTCATTGCAGTGCATTTTTTTAAGGCTTTTCATAAGGCTTGCTAGAAATTGCATGGAACCCTTTGGCAAAACCATTCATAAACAATTCCCATTAATTAGCTAATTCACGTCCTTTTGTGCCATCGGTAAGACAGGGCTGTTGAACAATCAGTTCTGGGAGGTTTACACAAAGTCTGTTTTCCTTCTAAACTAAAGATCATCCTGTGGGTTCTACAGGACCAACTAGGGTATATGTTGGTCTGATCCCTGTGATAAAACAAATGGATGAGCTGTTATATAATATTACTTCTGATGTGTTTTGGCCCACAGTTTTGCTATCTTCTAGATAGATATGCTGTGTATGAACTCTCACCTAATTATAACTGATGAGTTCCAAAGGGTAAACCTTATCTAAAGGTGGGATCTGATAAGCATGTTTTCCTACTATATAGGGATTCTTCTAGAATTTAATCATTTTGAATTAAAATGTGAAATCCTACACCAGTTTTATATGGAAAACAGGCATAATACATTGGTCATAATTTATTATAACTGTGATAATGAGAAATGTGCAACAGACAGGGCCACAGCTTTGAAACCTCTTCTTTTCATGTAGACTCTCAGTGTATTGAACTCCTAAAGAGGAAATGTATCACTGTATAGAGAGGCAAAATCTGTGTGCACCCTTAGTGCTCATTAACTCAACACTTCTGTCCAGAGTATAGCTGTCTTCTGTGCTTGGAGTGTGCAAAGACCTGCCACCCTGGTGAAAGGTGCAGGTCAGGAAAGAAAAGTGGATTAACACAGTTTTACAGTTAGGTGTTTTTCACTTTGCACCCTGAACAGTTTTCATATGCCATTAAGAAAAATGTAAAATAATGAGCAATAATGAGAAATTGCTTTTCTCACCAACCAAAATGGAAATTACTTTGTTCTCATACGCAGGCCAATTGACTTCAAATTGACAACCAATATTCTCCTTTAGTTCAGGTCTGAATGTTCTTTTCTGGATGCAGTACATACTGATCTTATATGAAGTTCAACCTTTTAAAGGTGTAATTGTGCCTAAAACTAGAATTAAACAACTAACATTACTTAGAGGGATGTGGCAAAAGGAAAAAGAAGAAAAGCGTCCCTATGGAATGAATTATACTAGCAAATTGGTCATGAGCCATGAAGCCTGGAGATTTGCCAAACCGGCCAGCCATAGCATGAGGTAATGTGAACAGGGGACATTACTTGTTCATAAGCAGCTAACAACAAAGTTATAATGACACCTCCACTTTTAACAGCAAATCAAACCACATTTAAAAGAAGACTTTACTAAAAGACGTTTTTAAAAGAAGACAATACATTCCGCGCCTTCACAATATTTATGAATACAATACAGATATAAATGGTAGTTGCAGTATTACTTGCATTTCTCAAGGCACTCTTGCTGTATTCTCTGCTGGCGTCTTCCCGTCACAAGGATAGAACCCAGAAGATGCCATGCAGACTCCCATTCACTCAGCATCAACCTGACAGTCGTGGGGACATGCCATTCTGGTGCAAAAATGCTCATTCAAACATTTTTTTGGGGGGGACATAGCTAATGTCTGATGCATTGAAGTAATTAAAAGGCTGCACAGCTAAATTCCACTGCTTCTCCTCCAGGTTTATAATGCTAGTGCAGCATAGTCTTCAGAACTGGAAAGACCAGGAAGGCCATGGCTTCCCTTAAAAATGTTATCCCACACTGTGATTTCAAGCTTTAAAATTATTCCTTTCATAATTGAAGGCAGTGGATTGACAGCGTTGTTGATATTTCACCTCTCTCCTTTTTACAATCAGGCAGGTAGGGGAGGCAGGACCAGGTCAACATTTTTGCATTCCACCATTCACTACTAAAAATGATAATTACTCCTTTGAGCAATAGCTACAAAATTGCAATCCTAAAACTAGGTAACTAAAATGCAATTTGACTAATTAACCTAGGATTCTAATATACATATATAGCTTCCAAATTTCATTAGTTCATATTTTTTCCTCAGACGGGGTTAGGAATGTAGTAAATGGAGCTGAGTTTGCTCATAGTCTGTCAAGCCTGGGTTACCGAGTCCAGATGTGAGGAGGCAAGGAGTGACCAACAATCCCAGATTTAGCCAGAAGCGGGGTACCAAGGAGTAAGCAGAAGAATCGTCAGGAGCAGGCCGAGGTCGAGGCAGGCAGAGTTCGTGCATAACCGAAAACAAGCCGGGTCGGGGGCAGGCAGATAGCAACCGAGGTCCAATAACAGGCAAGGGGTCAAGCAGGTAGAAGTCAATCAGAAGTCCGAGGAAACAAGCCGAAGGTCAAACCGAAATCAGGAATCAAGTCACGGCAAGGAGCTAGTATTATAACCAAGCAAGGATTCTTTTCCAGAGCGTCTTTTTAAAGCAAAGTCTTGGCGCCAAACGTGAAGACGCCAGCGTCATCACGCCGCACGCCATTGCGTCAGCGGCCGGTTTCGTCGCCCGCGTCCGCTTCGGCGCGCGACAGTTTCCGACGCGCTCACGTCCGCGTCCATGTTGACGCTCGTGCGCGAATGGACCTTACATTGCCCCCCCTGAGGGGTGGCCTCCGGACACCTCTGGATGGCTTCTCAGGATGGCTCTTGTGAAAAGCTTTGATGAGCCTAGGAGCGTGGATGTTTCCTACCGGTTCCCAAGAATTCTCTTCAACAGAAAACCCCTTCCACTTGACCAAATACTGCAACTTCCCCCAACGAAGCCGAGAATCCAAAATTTGTTCCACTTCAAACTCAATCCCTTCTTGACAAACGACAGGGGGAACAGGAACAGGATGCTGGCAGGAGAAAGGACTAGAATGGAATTTCTTCAACAAGGAAGCATGGAAAACTGGATGGATCTTCAGGGACCCCGGAAGTTCTAGTTCAAAGGTAACTGAATTAACACATCTTTTAATTGAAAAAGGCCCAACAAATCTAGGGGCAAACTTCTTTGACGGATGAGGAAGGCGAAGATTGGTAGTGGCTAACCAGACCTTGTCTCCGACTTGAAAGTTTGGATCTGCTCCTCGTCTTCGATCAGCAAAAACTTTAAATTGGAGTTGAGCCTTGCGAATCATGTGTTGAAGCATCTCAACATTCTCCCTCAGAAATGTTAGTCTATCCTGAACCGAAGGAAGAGATACTTCCGGAAAAAGGCCAGGAAGCATGGTAGGGTGAAATGCAAAATTAGAAAAGAAAGGCGTTTGTTTCGTAGATGAATGAATGGTGTTGTTGTAAGAAAATTCAGCCAGAGGAAGAATTGAAACCCAATTGTCCTGCAAATAAGAAGAGAAAGATCGAATGTATTGTTCTAAAGTTTGATTTGTTCTCTCTGTTTGTCCATTAGTCTGAGGATGGTATGCAGAGGATTTAATTAACACTATTCCCAGAGCTTTACAGAGAGCAGACCAGAATTTGGATGTAAATTGAGTGCCTCTATCCGAAATAATTTCTCGAGGCAATCCATGAAGCCGAACAATCTCTTTGATGAAAACATCCGCAGTCTCAGAAGTCGAAGGAAGATGAGGGAGAGGAATGAAATGAGCCATCTTTGTGAGACGATCCACCACCACAAAAATGGTATTATGTTTATTGGAAAGAGGAAGTTCCACAATAAAATCCATGGAAATGGAACTCCAAGGTGCCTCTGGAGGTGGTAGTGGTTTCAAAAGACCCATTGGTTTCAAGTGAGAAATTTTAGACCTGGCACAATTCTCACATGAACGAACGTAAGTAATACAGTCTTTCACTACTGATGGCCACCAGAAGAACCGCCTCACCAAGTCTAACGTCTTCCTTATTCCAGAGTGACCTGCTAAAGGGTGATCGTGCATAAAACTCAATGCTTCAGCCCGAAGTGAGGGAGGAACCACGATTCGTTGGTTAAACAAGAGGACACCATCCTTTACATGTAACAACTTAGAATCAGGATAATCTTCAACAGACTGCTGGGTCTCCTCCACCTTTTTGAGAAAAGAAGCTTGAAGTAGCAGAAAGTTCTTTGAATGAAGAATGGTAGCTGGAGGAGTTGTTGATTCTACTTCAGAAAATTGACGGGACAGCGCGTCAGCCTTCACATTCTTGGAACTCGGTTTATAAGTAATGTGAAACTGAAACCTCGAGAAAAACAGGGCCCAACGAGCTTGGCGAGGATTTAGGCGTTTGGCTGATCTTAAATACTCAAGATTCTTATGATCCGTAAAAATTAAAATTGGATGTAACGCACCTTCCAATAAGTGTCTCCATTCCTCTAAAGCATACTTAATGGCCAATAACTCTCGATCACCCACACCATAATTTCTTTCAGTGGGACTGAGCTTCTTAGAGAAAAAGGCAACTGGGTGAATACTGTCCTTAATTCCAGACCTTTGGGAAATAATTGCCCCAACCGCATCTTCAGAGGCGTCAACTTCGAGTAAGAAAGGCTTAGAAGATTCAGGATGAATGAGAATTGGAGCAGAAATAAAAAGTGTCTTTAATTTCTCAAAAGCTTCTTGTGATTCAGAAGACCAGTAAAATTTTCTCTTGAGACTGGTTAAGTCCGTGATTGGTTTGATTATAGAAGAAAATTTTTTAATGAATCTTCTATAAAAATTAGCAAAGCCCACGAATCTTTGCACCCCCTTTCGATCCTTGGGAGGCGGCCACTTAAGAATCGCATCCACCTTGCTTACATCCATGCAGACCCCAGAAGCAGACACAACGAAACCCAGGAACTCAATGGAGGACTTTTCAAACTCACATTTGGGGGCCTTCGCATAAAGCTTATGTTTCCTTAAGCGTAAAAGAACCTCGTTGACATGTACACGATGTTGTTCCAGAGAAGAAGAGAAAATCAAAATATCGTCCAAGTAAACAATAACAAATTGATCAAGCAGATCGCGGAAAATATCGTTCACGAAATGTTGGAACGTAGCAGGGGCATTGCAAAGACCAAATGGCATAACCGTATATTCGAAATGCCCATAACGTGAACGAAAAGCTGTCTTCCACTCATCTCCCTTGCGGATTCGAATCAAATTGTAGGCCCCTCTCAAATCCAACTTTGAAAAAATCTTAGCTTGACTCAACCTCTGGAAAAGTTCTGAAATAAGTGGTAAAGGATATCGGTTCTTGACCGTGATTTTGTTAAGATCTCTGAAGTCAATGCAGGGTCTTAAGGAATGATCCTTTTTCTCCACAAAGAATATTCCTGCACCAGCGGGAGATGTAGAAGCTCGGATCAACCCCTTTTCCAAATTCTCGTCAATATATTTCTTCAAAGTCTGAAGTTCAGGCTCAGAGAGAGGATAGATTCTGCCAAACGGGATAGGAGCTCCAGGGAGAAGGTCTATAGGACAGTCGTAGTCCCTATGAGGAGGAAGAGAATCCGCTCCCTTTTCATTGAAGACATCAAAAAACTCATGATAAACAGGAGGAACTGTTTGAAGTTCATCTTTATCCAGAAGAATGAACTCTTTCAAACGGGGAATTGAATGACAGTTTTGTAAACAAAAAGAAAATATCAGAGAACCAGTGTGCCAGTCAATAGAAGGATTATGAAGTTTCAACCAAGGCAGACCTAGGATCACAGGAAACAACAAGGAATCCATCACATCAAACTTTATTTCTTCATAATGTTTAACATGGGAAGCAACAAAAAGTGGAGTCTCATGAAGAATTGAGCCAGAAGACATCAAGGAACCATCTGCCAATTTAATACTGAGTGGCTGGGACTTGGGAAGTAATGGAAGATTATGCAGTGTAGCAAAAGTCTTGTTCATGAAGCAGCCACAAGCCCCAGAGTCCACAATGGCGTCAACCTCAATCTTTCTTGGACCCATCTGTAACAAAAGACGAATAGTCACAAAAGAGTTCGTTGGAATTGAGGAATTATAAACTGAAGACGATTTAACAGATGTACTACCCTTAGGGCGAGTTGGGCAGACTCGAAGGAAGTGACCAGATTGGCCACAATACAAGCACAGATTTAAACGTCTGCGGCGAAGTCTCTCCTCAGCTGACAAAGCTCCCCGGGCCACACCAATCTGCATAGGTTCAGACTCTGATGAGACAGCGGAGGGGGCTGGTTGATGGATGGGCGGCGGAGCTACAGGAATGACCCATGAAGGAGACGGTGAAGAATTAACTGGCACCTTCTCAAGCTGCCTCTCTCGCAGTCTTCGGTCAATTTGAACCGCCAGCTGAAACAACTCTTCCAAGGTATCTGGAATACCTACTCGAGCCAACTCATCTCTAAGACCGTCGGACAGCCCAATGCGGAACTGTCTCTTTAGAGCTCTGTCATTCCACTCAGTGTCTGGGGCCCAACTCCGAAATTCGGCAATATAATCCTCCACCGGTCTCTGCTTTTGGCGAAGAGCTCCCAAGGCAATTTCCGCTGTGTCAATGCGGTGAGGATCCTCATAGATTGCGCCCAAAGCCTGAATGAAAGTCTCAGTAGTAGCTAGGACAGGACTGTCCTGTTCCATCAAGCGGTGGGCCCATGCTTGGGGTTGTCCTTGTAGAAGGGTGATCATCGTTCCCACACGAGCCTGCTGAGTAGCATATGTTCTAGTCTTCAAAGTGAACAGGAGTTTGCACCCATTAATAAAAGTCCTGTAGGTGCTTCTGTCCCCTGAAAACTTGTCAGGTAGAGCCACCTTGGGTTCAGAGGAAGATCCAGAGCCGGCCCCAGAATCCTCAGGAGACAAGAAGGAAGGACCCGAAGCAGAACGCGGATGAGTCACTGGTTCTTGCAGAGCTTGTAGCTGATCTTGCATAACTTGATAGCCGCCTTGTAACTCATGGACAGCTTGAGCTAGACCAGCGATCTGCTGAGAAATAGTCTTCAAAACCGACCTCTCCTCTCTTTGGACTCCATTTGGCTTGGTTATACTGTCAAGCCTGGGTTACCGAGTCCAGATGTGAGGAGGCAAGGAGTGACCAACAATCCCAGATTTAGCCAGAAGCGGGGTACCAAGGAGTAAGCAGAAGAATCGTCAGGAGCAGGCCGAGGTCGAGGCAGGCAGAGTTCGTGCGTAACCGAAAACAAGCCGGGTCGGGGGCAGGCAGATAGCAACCGAGGTCCAATAACAGGCAAGGGGTCAAGCAGGTAGAAGTCAATCAGAAGTCCGAGGAAACAAGTCGAAGGTCAAACCGAAATCAGGAATCAAGTCACAGCAAGGAGCTAGTATTATAACCAAGCAAGGATCCTTTTCCAGAGCGTCTTTTTAAAGCAAAGTCTTGGCGCCAAACGTGAAGACGCCAGCGTCATCACGCCGCACGCCGTTGCGTCAGCGGCCGTTTTCGTCGTCCGCGTCCGCTTCGGCGCGCGACAGTTTCCGACGCGCTCACGTCCGCGTCCATGTTGACGCTCGTGCGCGAATGGACCTTACATAGTCTAATAACCAATCAAGGTTTGGTCTACTGCTGTCTACTTCATATCACAGGCCCCCCCAAATAAAAACATCTTTTGCTCCCTTTATGGTGGCAAATAAACCCTGCGTGCCATCAGCCTTAAACAGCAAAAGCAACATTATAAATGATTAGTCATGTATTGCTACCTTACCATTTATTAAGGAAAACTTAAAAAGAAAAACTAAAGATTGCTCCAGCTATATTAAATGCTCATTTGGCATTGTTGTCTCTGAGTAAAAAATGCTATTGCGGTAGCCCTTTATAGACCTTTTATTCGTAAGTTATACAACCATTTAACTTGGCGCTGTTTAGAAGCTGTTATTCACTGGCAAGAAAGCACAAGACCATAATTTTTACAATGAATTCACTATTTGTAATACTTGGTTCTGTGCCACATAAGGGATTAGGATCAACAGTAAAAGTTCTTTTGCAAAATCTGATTATATGTCTAAATATGTTCTTAAAAGCTTGCAGCAGGACATGAAAATCTAGGTCACCAAAACTGCTTGTTTAGATATTCCTCTAAAGAAAATATGCGAATCTTTGAGTAATTTTGTACTTACAATGAGATAATTAGATGTCACACGTGAAATTAACTATAGTTACCCAGTAAAATGACATAACAGAGATGGGATGTCCAAACAGAAGTCCCCCAGCTGTTGCTGATGTAAAACTGCTATCACCCTTAGGCAGTAACTGGCTGGGTCACAGGAACTGAATTCTAGTGACAGTTGAAAATGATTAAATGTTAATATTAAATAGATAATATAAAAAAATAAACATAGTAAACATTCTCTTAAATGCACTATGCATCTAAATCCATGGTTCTCAAAAAATAGTAATAGGGACTAGAGATGTCGCGAACTGTTCGCCGGCGAACTTGTTCGCGCGAACATCGGGTGTTCGCGCTCGCCGGAAGTTCGCGAACGTCGCGCGACGTTCGCCATTTTGGGTTCGCCATTGTTGGCGCTTTTTTTTGCCCTCTCACCCCAGACCAGCAGGTACATGGCAGCCAATCAGGAAGCTCTCCCCTGGACCACTCCCCTTCCCTATAAAAACCGAAGCCCTGCAGCGTTTTTTCACTCTGCCTGTGTGTGCTGAAGAGATAGTGTAGGGAGAGAGCTGCTGCCTGTTAGTGATTTCAGGGACAGTTGAAAGTTTGCTGGCTAGTAATCGTTTTGATACTGCTCTGTTATTGGAGGGACAGAAGTCTGCAGGGGTTTGAGGGACATTTTAGCTTAGGTAGCTTTGCTGGCTAGTAATCTACCTTCTACTGCAGTGCTCTGTATGTAGCTGCAGTGGGCAGCTGTCCTGCTTCTGATCTCATCTGCTGACTGCTGCAATAACAGTAGTCCTTGTAAGGACTGCTTTTATTTATTTTTTTGTTGTTTTACTACTACTACTACTACTACTACTACTATAAGAGCCCAGTGCTATTAGTCTAGCAGTGTTGGGGAGTGGGACTGGTGTGCTAATCTGCTGCTCCTAGTAGTTCAGCAGCACCAACTTTAATTTTTTTTTTTTAATATTCATTTTTTTTTTATTTTACTTTTTTTTATTTTACTACCGCTGTAGTAGTGTATAAGTTGACCTTTTAGGCATTATTTGCACTGTAGGCATTATTTGCACACTGTTTTCTTCAACCCGCCATCGAGCTGTGTGACCTTGTTCCCATTCTGTCTAAATATCCATAATATTACCGTCTCCAGAAAAAACACCGGAGTCACTTTTTTCAAGCAGCATTCATATATTTTACGTAATCCGTATCCACCGCTGTAGTAGTGTATACGTTGGCCTTGTAGGCATTATTTGCACACTGTTTTCTTCAACCCGCCATCGAGCTGTGTGACCTTGTTCCCATTCTGTCTAAATATCCATAATATTACCGTCTCCAGAAAAAACACCGGAGTCACTTTTTTCAAGCAGCCATAATATATTTTACGTAATCCGTATCCACCGCTGTAGTAGTGTATACGTTGGCCTTGTAGGCATTATTTGCACACTGTTTTCTTCAACCCGCCATCGAGCTGTGTGACCTTGTTCACATTCTGTCTAAATATCCATAATATTACCGTCTCCAGAAAAAACACCGGAGTCACTTTTTTCAAGCAGCCATAATATATTTTACGTAATCCGTATCCACCGCTGTAGTAGTGTATACGTTGACCTTGTAGGCATTGTTTGCCCAGTTTTTTTGGCCACAGCCACTGAAGCACAGAGGCCAGAAAAAATATGCCATATAAATGCTGAAAATAGTCATTTTTTGCCATACGTTGACTCAACGTATATGGCAAAAAATGACTATTTTCAGCATTTATGTGGCATATTTTTTCTGGCAACTGTGCTTCAGTGGCTGCAACCAAAAAAA
Organism: Xenopus laevis; assembly: GCF_017654675.1. Taxonomy (NCBI): domain Eukaryota; kingdom Metazoa; phylum Chordata; class Amphibia; order Anura; family Pipidae; genus Xenopus; species Xenopus laevis. Next base: position 68,971,256 of record NC_054388.1, read on the forward strand.
CTGGGCAAACAATGTCTACAAGGTCAACGTATGGCGAAAAATTACTATTTTCAGCATTTATATGGCATATTTTTTCTGGCAACTGTGCTTCAGTGGCTGCGTCCAAAAAAACTGGGCAAACAATGTCTACAAGGTCAACGTATGGCGAAAAATGACTATTTTCAGCATTTATATGGCATATTTTTTCTGGCAACTGTGCTTCAGTGGCTGCGTCCAAAAAAACTGGGCAAACAATGCCTACAAGGTCAACGTATGGCAGTTGTTTAAAGAGAACAGTAGATTACTAGCCAGCAAAGCTACCTAAGCTAAAATGTCCCTCAAATCCCTGCAGACTTCTGTCCCTCCAATACAGAGCAGTATCAAGCAGATTACTAGCCAGCAAACTTACTATCATCTGTCCCTGAAATCACTAACAGCTCTCCCCCTACACTATCTCTTCCAAGCACACACAGGCAGATTTTTCAGATACATTTTTGCCCTTGATCCCCCTCTGGCATGCCACTGTCCAGGTCGTTGCACCCTTTAAACAACTTTAAAATCATTTTTCTGGCCAGAAATGTCTTTTCTAGATGTTAAAGTTCGCCTTCCCATTGAAGTCTATGGGGTTCGCGAACCGTTCGCGAACCGCTCGCATTTTTGCGCAAGTTCGCGAATATGTTCGCGAACTTTTTTTCCGACGTTCGCTACATCCCTAATAGGGACCAATGCAGTGCACAATGAAAAACAGTTGGTAATTTATTTAAGATGTTTGGAACAAAATATTGACATATGGTATAAAAAGACAATCCCTCATATATAATAGAAGGCAATAAGCCCAGAAACAGTAACCCATAGCAATCATTGCTTTTAAACAGGTGACATGCTACCTGCTGATTGGTTGCTATGAGTTATTTTACCTAAGCAAACTTGTGTATTTTATAATATAACTCTAAATTAAAGACTATTATTCCAATGTTGCTATGGGAATAAAAAAATGAACATTTCTGTATAACTCTGATTTAAAGACAAACATGATAATTTATACTTAGCAGAATAGAGTGTGCAAAAAAAGGCAGCAAAAAGGGCATAAAGGACAGGACTGACCAGTGCCTCTTGACGCTGCAATATGCTCCATCTCAGGAGCTGTGATTTAGCCAGGACACAAGTGCTTTTTAAATGTGGGATACACTAAAGTTGACCATAGATGTAAAGATCTTTTCGTTATTGTGAGACCATGATTATCTCGAAACGATCGTTTAAATGTACAATTTGTTCATCAACTAAAAAGACCATTTCAGCCGATATTGGCAGGAAAACTGAGGGTAGCTGCCTGCTTGGCCCTGCAAACATAGATAGATTGCACTGGGACCAATCGTTTTTTTAACCTGGACGATCAATTTTCTGACAGATGTCGACGATTGTTCGATTCCCACTAACCACGATAATTTGACAGATTGGTCGAATTTTGCTAAAATCGTCATTCACCAAAGAAAAATCTTTGCATCTATGGGGACCTTTACACTTGCATCCCAGGGATCGATCTGTAAATGACCCCTTACGTTGTTATCAGTAGTCCAGTTTAGAATTAATTGTAGGTCATAATATGTTCCAATGTTAAATCAGCCCTTTCTAACAATGTTTGAAATGCCTGCTAAAATTATACTGGGCTAGGTGCCAGTTTCATCTTCCCTTTATCTGTCATGTTTAGACATATTTTCCCCATTATGCAGTGTGGAGAAACGAAAGTTTAAACACAATGCGGGATAATGATGTTCTCACAGAATAGCACACACAGTAGAGTACCTAAAGTGGTGGATGAGAGGTACAAGAGAATACATGTGATGTCCCATTATAATGCGCCAGTAATATTATGTTCATATAACAACATGGCCAATTGGAAAATAGTACTTGCACTGTTTATGCTTTCACTAGTAGATGATGCTCTGTTCTTCCATTGATGGGATGCCTTAATACACTTTAACGTAAGCCATAAAACCTAAACAGTGATTTTGATAAAAAGATTGCACCAAGAATGACTAAATAAAGCCTTGATATCCTAAGCAGCAAAGCATTCATGGTTCTCACAACTTTTAAGGTGTTATTTATTAAGCTCCAAATTTTTCTAGTCGGACTTTTAAAGGAGAAAATACAATTTTTTCAGACAAAAAAAAACAGATTTTTTTTTCGGTGTTAATTGTCTGATGAAAAAAGTACAACTCAGACGCCGAGAACACGTTAAAGTCAATGGCAGAAGTCCTGTTAACAATTGGAAGATTTTTTTTTTGAGTTGTGCTGAGTTTCCAAAAAAAGTGTCTTTGGGGTGATTTTGTGTAAAATCGTAGCTTTCGAAAAATCATAGGTTTCAGATTTTTTTATAGTGACTTTTTCCGCACAAGAAAAATTTGTGAAAATGTATTGATAAATAGGGGGAAAAAGTCAGTGTTGATTTAGTCATTGTAGTTTTCAGAAATAGCAATTTTTAAATGTAATAAAACTTCTTACTGTTTAGTTATGTTTGCTCCAAAAGATTATCAGGGGAATGTAATAAAAATCACAAAGTGTAAAACAATTTGCACAAACAGGGCCGGAACTAGGGGTAGGCAGAGTAGGCACGTGCCTAGGGCGCAAAGCTAGGGGGGCGCCAGGCACGTACCTGCTCTGTAGCCTACCCTTCTGCGCATGCGTGCCGGCGTCAAATTGCGCATTATGCGAAGGCCCGGCTCTTAATATCCTGCACACGCAACTGCGCATGCGCAGTTCCGGATGCGTGCGCATGCGTAGTTCCGGATGCGTGCGCATGCGTAGTCAGGGCCGTGCCAGCAAGGGGGCGAAGCAGCCGGCCGGGTTGCTTTGGGCGCCCGGCTGGCTTGGCCCGGGCCTGTGCACAAATAAGACTAAAAATTCACATTTCGCAATGTAATACTCTTCCTTAAACTATTATTGCATTGCAAATTTTAATTGCGCATTGTGAATTTTAATTGCGAAGACGTGCTTAAAAGTGTCAGAATCTTTTGGAGCAAACATAACAACTTAAGAAGTTTTATTACATTCACTGCGAACTGGTGCAAACTATAACATTTGCAAACCTTCTTCCACTGTCGGAAGTGGTTGCTAAACAGTTTCCAGGTTCGCAAAAGCTATATTAAATTCGCGTAAAGGCAAATTTGTTTGTGCAAAGGCACAACTTCGCATTGCAAATATTTTTTCCCCGTTATCAACTTTTATTACATTCCCCCATATGACACCTTCAAGCACTTTTTAAAAGTGCACTTTTTACAAAGTTCTCTTTCCCCCCATAATCCCAATCAGCTCTTATCTGTGCTGCTCCGATGTTTATGTGGCAACAGTACAAGAGAGAGCCTCCAAAACAAAAACAAAAATAGCGTGGAAGTGAATTTGGTTTCTGCAGCTTTGCATTTTACTTTCCTTGGGGACTGGGACACTATCCAAGAGGAATCAAAATGTCTAGTGTCACCCCAGTAGGGTTTTCTGGAAAAAAATACCGGCCTTCCTATATATTTATCTTTTTTTCCTATTAATAAAATTGGGATCAGCCATCATTTTTACCAGCCAGGCCGGTATAATACCGGCCAGGTGGCAACCCTACACCCCAGTGATGCCACTGTGGCCCACTATATCCTGTAGTGTAAATAGCTGCATGCTGAAATAAAAAACACTTGTGTAAATGATTGAAATAGCACAACACATTGACAAATCAGTAAAGACATTGGTAGCAGCACTCAAATTAGGGTTAAATTTCAGCCTGGGTGCATTCAATTGCCAGAACTAGGGACACTTTATGTATACATAAATATTTGAGCCAAGCTTTTCATCTTAATCAAAGTTTTGGGAGTCCCTAAAAAGATTAATTTGTGGGGCCAATAACTTCAAGTTATACCACATAAAGAGGAATAAAGTTAAATAGCACCGCGTTTATTGCAGTAAATGGCAATGGCTCTGAATCAGGGCAGCTAACGGGTAGGTCTTTTTGCCCATCTTTATTATATTAGTGAAGTTACAGCATGTTTGGTGAAGTACTGAGCAGTGCACTCGCCCATTAACAGTGCTAGCCTAAACTAAATACATTTCCGATGCTATTATATTTTTACTGCACTCTTGCAAGGTTTACAGTTTTTGGCAGACTACAGAGCTTTCCTAATTTCTCAGAAAATACAATATTTATTAAGCATGACTTATTCTGTGATATTGTGCTGATTAAAGCTAATGATGGTACACGGAGCATGTTTTTTGATGATTCCTCTCATTATTAAACATTTATGAAGTCATTCTTTGCTGATATTGTAGATACTTAGCTATATAACTAAATAATTGTTAGTAATCCAGATTCACTACCTTCAGTAGAATTTAAGGGGAAAATGGTCTCAAATTAATTTCAGAGATAAAAAGAAATGCTTACGAGGTTTAAAAATGCGTACAATAAATTTGCTTCATTGTAAAGGTTCAGCCCTATATGGAAGTTCATGTAAAAGTTTTACAAGTGGCCTCAATTACTATTTGCGTTTTTTTATGAATGTATTTTATATTAATTTTGTTAACAAGCAGGGAAGTAAATGTTATATTTTTAAGGGGTTATTTACTGAAACTTGACTTTTTCCCATCATTTGAATAAAACAAACCCGACCTAACGCCCATTCATAAATTTGCCACATTTATTAATAATTCAGGTTGAAAATTATGAAGGCAAAAAAATGACTTCAAATTGTTAAAGGGACCTCTGCCACTGACTTTTTCTCAAAAAAACTTGTCCACAAAACTTTGCCTTTAATAAACAGACCCCTTAATGTCTATGACATACAAAAATTTTTTTTTACATACATTTTACTCATATTGTTCTGCAAAATTGTCTTTACGATGGAACCTCAGCTGCCCTTAAGATTTTTCTGTACGTTAGTCTTAGTCCCTGCTATGATAGTCTTTTTTTTCAACACTGATTTGGTTGGCATAATCCCAAATTATATCATTCAATGTCCCTGGTTATCTAGGCCATGCCCTCTAATGGTTTATAACATAATTGGTGAACTAGGGGGTATTAAGTAAACTTATTGTTAGTCCTCCAAAGTTAGATAAAGATAGACACCCCATGTGGATTGTATGTTTTTTTCATATTATTTTTTGTCTCATGAAAATATAAAAGTGTTCTCTTAATCCTTAATTTTCTTTTTCCCCAGTAAAATTTTACTATTTGAATATAAATTATGCCACACAATGTGTCAACCTAATTTTTGTCTCCAGTTTATATTTTACCTGCCAAAAGATTAGAAGAAACCCTAATAAATTCTAAAATTAGAGAATCTCATTTGAAATTGTGCTCAACAGCTCATACTAAATCTGGGCCTTTTTGTTTGCTAAGGTTACCAAATGAACAAACTTTTACCTTATCTGGCCAACATCACATTGGGCCAAATCTATATGATCAGATTGCTCGGAATGGGTGGACAATATACACTGAAACCTCAATTTTACGTACACTGATTTAAATAATTCTCGCATTTTACACTGTCTTTTTTTGTGGTCCCACCAATTTACAATGCATTTGGGTTCTATAATGGGGTGGGTTCTCTTCCCTGCTTTTACATCATATTTTACTGGATTTTAAACTCAGGGGTATATTTAACAAGAATGTGTGAGATGCGTGAGGGTCTTTCTACCTTGAATAAACTCAAATATTTATGAAAACTATCACAATGCTAAAAACTCGAATGAAAAAATTATGGGAAAAAAACTCTAGTTCAAGTTCATGTCCTGAAAAAAAATGCTTGAATTGATATAGTTTCAGAACAACCAAACATCTTGAGCTTTGCCTAGGACAACTCCCATTGTCTTATACATGACCTCTACAGCTTTTAGATTACAATTACATTTTTATGTTTTTTTGAGTGGTTCACCTTCAACAACTAGCTGTTTTCAGATAGATCATCGGAAATAACGACTTTTCCAATTACTTTCTACTTTCTATGTGTGACTGTTTTTCTACTATTGAACTGTAAAGTGTCATTTTTCACCTTCTGAAGCAGCTCTGGGAGGTAGGGTCGTCGACCCTGTAAACTGTTCTAAATGTATACATCTAGTTGATACATTTCTTATCTTTGTGCCTGCTGAGCATTACAGGCAGATGTTACATACAATCCAACAGGTTGCTGCACACTAATATCAATTCTTTAGTTGTGCTATTTATTGGCTCATACAAAGTAGACAGGCAACGTTTTGGACCTCAAAGGGCCCTTTATCAAGCCTGTACAGGGTACAGGCAGCTATTAGACTTGATACAATAGTTGCTAATACTCCAGAGTTGCTGCTGAGAAATGTATCAACTAAATGTTGCAAAATTGTAACAGTTTAGAGTCTGCCCCTGAATTATTGAGCTGCCAGACTCAAATACCATTGACACGAACATTCAACTTTAAACTTAGATTTTGGAAAAACAGTAAAAAATAAATAATGGAAAGTAATTGAAAAAAGTCTTTATTTCTGTAGAATTAAGAGGTTTAAAATACTAACCAGATGCATATTTTGCCATAATTCGATCTGTAAATATTCAATTCCAGTTAGTCTGTGCCTCTTACAGTCATGCACAGATCACTTATTGCTTCAGGTTGTGCATGTGTCAGAGAGGTCTTGCATATGCTTCCCCCATAGTGTAACATGAATGCTGCAATGATTAACCCTTGTCAGTAATACAGTAACATAGCGTACTTCAGAAAATAAAACTGACTCCTGTGCCTATATCCTTTGAGTACTTGAAGAATAAGTTGCCTAACACATTTTCCTGATTTTGCATTTTCCCAGATTTTACACTATTTTTTCCTGGTCCACTGAAAAACATAAAATGGGGTTTCTACTGTATATGGCTAGCAATTTAGATCCAAGCCAAACTTTGTAAAAATATTTTGAGTTTTTCCACCAATTTTCAGCGAAGAAAAAAATGGAAAAACCTCCAAAAGTCCAAATTGATTTGAAGCAGTTCAATCAGATTAACACATTAATTTTGTTGTTTTTACATAAAACTTAGAATTTTCTGTACTTTTTAGAAATATAGTAAAACCACAATTTTTTTGATATTAGTGGAAAAAACTGCAATTTGATTGTTAGTAAATGGGCCCCATATATATTAATGTTTCTTGCTAAAATTCAAATGTATGCAAGGTGAAGGACAGGGCTTTATTGCTGCAATTCCGTCTGTTCTTTGGTTTCTATTATCTGGGTGAATTGGCTAACCAATAATAATAATCCATATGTAAGCTAATAGGGGGCACAGGAGTGTACTAAAGATTTGCCCTTTACCACCTTTAGGAGGTCTTTCACTTCAATAGAGATGCTATCATTTAGTTGTTAGAAAGAGTTAATATGTCCATATGTTCAGTATTAAAATACCTTTAAGAATGAAATGTCGAAAAAAATACCTAGGGGCAGATTTATCAAGGGTCGAAGTAGAAAAAGCTTCGAAATTCGACCATGGTATTGGAATACTTTGACTTCAAATAACGAAGTCGAAGTATTTTACATTGAATTTGGCCATTTGCGGTCGAAGTAAAATAACAATGAAACCCTTTGTATCGAACGATTCGAAGGATTTCATCCATCGATCAAACAATTTTTTTTTCGACTTCAAAAAACTTAGACTAACATAGCACTTCGGCAGGTTTAATTTGGTTAAGTATTGAAGTCGAAGTTTTTTAAAGAGACAGTACTTCAATTATCGGATGGTCGAATAGTCAAAGTATTTTAACTTCGAAACAAATTTAAAGTCGTAGTAGCCTATTCAATGGTCAAAGTATCCAAAAAAATTTTTTTTTTACTTCACTTCACTTCGACCCTTGATAAATCTGCCCCTCTAAAGTCTAAAATTAAGAGGCTGCAAGTGAGTGGTCTAGTATCCAATGGGTTAACACTGTATATAAGTGTGAGTAGAAAAAGATAATAACACTTTAAGGAGATGTTATTGTATTATTCTAAAAGCCAGCTTTGTCACTAATATGGCTTTTTTTGAAAATAGGACACCTCAGAACTATGAATAAAATCAGGAAAGAAAGAAATAATATATTTCGTAATTTCAGTTTATAATTCCAATTAAAGTGTTCTACTGGTATCATTTACAAGCCATTTTCCAGAAACAAGATATACTTTTAATGACAGATTTAATATCTGCTATCTCTGTTACTGAAGTGGAAAATCTGGGTACTTGTACATATTGATGTGATTAGGTCCATGACTTTATTAGCCTCCTATTTAGTATCATTGTTTGAATTATGAACTGTGATTTTATTTCTTTCCATAATCTTTTGTCGTTTTCCTCATTATACTTCCATGTCTTTGTCTGGCATATAGTTTCTTTGAAATTCTGCCAGAAGAGTTTTTGTCTATTTTGTTTTTAGTTTACTTTTGTATTTCCTAAGAAAATCAGGTGGCATTAGACAATTTTAAGTAATTTCTGTATATTTTTAATTTCAAGGATATTTCTGTATATTTTTAATTTCAACATAGGAAGAACAACATACGGTACTGTTTATAAATATATATATCCCCAAATATCTAATAGACTATTACAGAATGCTGTAACAGTCGTTTATTTAATAATGACATATGTGCTCTAAAACAACTGCTCTAATTATATGTTTTTGTACATATATCTGTATAGATCTAAAAAAACCTATTCTTACAGCAGGACTTTATAATGAAATAGAGGACGTGCACTAAAATCACACCGTTTTTATTTTTAGAAAAACACCCTTAATTATAAGCAGGCAGAAAAGCTGATTTCCCTGGGCATATTCAATTTCATAAGAAAGTCACTAATACTAAATATTTTAGAGCAATCACTCAAGTTATAGTCCACCCGTAACCTTTCCTCATTAACCATTTGATTTTAAACTGTACTGGGTGGGGGTTCAGAAGAGGTAACACAATTAACACAGACTACAACTGCCAACATCCTCTATTGGATTGAACCACACCTTAAATGTATAAAAGACAATCTTTATTACAAATTCGTTAGCCATATAAATTCACTAGCCATATAAATTACTAGCATATCAAAAACACTTAAAAACAGCTAGGCACCAATATCACCAGTGAAAAATCTGTGTAAGAATATAGTACTATAAATGCTTATTTACATCATCTTAGTCTTACAGCAGTTCCCATGATTATAAGTAACCAATTAACCCTGTAATGCTTGTTGGCATGCAAGTGTGGAAAAAAAGATTGGGAAGGGTTATTCCTTCATAATATAAAGAATTAACACTGAGGCCAGTGTGTTGGCACCATCCAATCCCTTTGACCTCTCCTTGAACATATGAATTACAATTTGTTAACGGGCCGGGTTGAGGCGAGTATCACCTTTTGTGCAGGTCCTGACTGAGAATTAAAATAGGCCCTGGCATTTCAGGTACACAGAGGCCCAAACAGCTCCCACCAGCCCACTAAATACTGACTTTCTATGGGACCTTATAGCAGCCCCTCTGGCATTTGCCAGAACCCACAGATTGCCAGTCCGGGCCTGCTTTTGTGTTATATGAATGCTTATTTACTGACTTGGGTGGGTGATCACATTGCAAGTTTTTTTTGTACCATGATGTTTGGACACTAGCATTAACAGCGTTTATTCTTTATGTTATTAGGGAATACTCCTTCTCCCCCATTTCTTCCCACTTGCCTGCCAACAAGCATTATAGGATTAATTAGTTACTGATAAACATGGCAACTGCTGTAAGGTGATGTCAATAAACATTTATAGTACTATATTCTTCCAATGATATGTAAAACACTTTTTTCACCGATGATATTGGTGCCTAACTGTTTTTACTATGCTGGTAATTTATATGGCTAATGAATGTAATAAATATTGCCTTTTATACATTTAAGGTGTGGTTCAATCTAATGGAGGATAATGGAAGTTGTAGTTTGTATCAAAAGAAATTCAGACTGACTCTTTTATTCATTATTTCAAACGTATTAAACACTTGGGCCTCAACTCTTCTAAAGGAACAGTAACATAAAAAAATTAAAGTGTTTTAAAGTAATGAAAATATAATGCAGTGTTGCCCTGCACTGGTAAACCTGTTGTGCTTGCTTCAGAAACACTATTGTTTATATAAATAAGCTGCTGTGTAGCAATGGGGGCAGACATTCAAAGGAGAAAAGGCTCAGGTTACACAGCAGATAGCAGATAAGCTCTGTAGAACATAATGATGTTATCTGTTATCCACTATTTAATCTGTGCCATATAGCCTTTGTTCAATTTCCGAAATTACTACACAGTAGCTTATTTATAGGAACTATAGTAGTGTTTCTGAAGCCAGGGCAGGATTCCTGTCTTTGCGGCCCCAAGGCCTCTTTTCGCGCCACAGGGTCCTAGCGCTGGTGAATTTAGCGAGAAAGCCCCTGCAGAAGTGTGGGTGCTTGCGCCCAAACGCTGGTGATTAGCGCCTCTTCGAATGCGGCTTGGTGGCATGCCGCCCCTACCATCTTGCCGCACTAGGCCCGGGCCTTTGTGGCCTTGCCACAAATCCGGGCCTGTCTGAAGCAAATAGATCAGTTTTACCAGTGCTGAGAAACAGTTCATGATATTTTCATTACTTTAAAAGACTTTAATTTTTTGGTGTTATTGTTCCTTTAAACAGTACTACCAGCAATATTCTAAAGGTGCTCATACACAGGCAGATTTACTAAAGGGCAAAGTGGCTGTCGCTAGTGAAAATTTTCCAAAAATCTCATCCGACAATTTAAGAGGCGTACACGACAATTCACTAGTGAAAGAGACAGTTGCTAGTGCAGTTTTGCGTCCTATCACCAGGCTCATTTTCGCTTAGGAGAACAATTGTTAGTCCCCAAATTCACTAAAGCGTGAATTTTACAGAACATTTCCTTCACCACCTTACACCAGGCGAACTGATAGGATGAAACTACATTCTTCTCAATCACAATGTCAGTGACATCATATCCTGTATACCAGAAAGTCATAAAAGTTGTAAAAAACATTGGTGTTTTTTCAATTTTTTAAGTGGGATTGCCTTCAAAAGTCCTAACTATTAAAGATTTTTGTGTTAACATTTTTTTCCCAACCATTTCAGGGGAATGCCACATTTGTTGGGCTCATGTCTAGGGCATTAGAGGATATATTTTGTCTTTATTTTGCCTTATGGACATTTGTAATAATAAGTGCCCACTTCAAGCATTTGCACCAACATCTCTAATAAAGACGTCCATACGACCTATATGTATCCACCCTATTCAAATTGATTTAAGTGTAAGAGTACTAATGAAGTTTCGCTAGGCAGAATTGAACCGTAGCAAAAGATCGATATGAAATGGTTGCGCTGACAAATTAACACTAGCGAATCTTCCCCATCATTCGGCTGCTAAGACTTTGCATTTTATTGAATTTGCGTACTGGTAACGAGTTTGTACCTGGTTAACTGGCGTGAAGTGTGGTGGATCGTTAGCTGCCGCAAATTTGTTCTTTAGTGAATTTGCCCCATGGATTGTAGAGACCCACTAGCTGCAATGGGTTTTAAAGGAGAAGGAAAGTCATATGCCACTTGGGGGTGTCAAATGTTAGGCACCCCAAATAAATGTATTTAGTTACCTGAAACCCAGGGCCTGTGCTCCTATCAGCAGAAAACTGCACCGGCCCTGGGTTATTCCAGCGAGTACCACAAAGTGATGCTGTTCTGGCTTCTTCTTTCTTCTCAAGGCTGCGCATGCGCATTACCAAACTTTAAAGGGGTTGTTCACCTTCAAACAACTAGTTGTTTTCAGATCAGATCAGATCACCAGAAATACCGACTTTTTCAAAGTACTTTCTATTTTCTATGTGTTACCGTTTTTCTAATATTGAAGTGTAAAGTGTTCTAAGTGTTCTACAGCAGCTCTGGGGAGGGGGGGGGGGTCGCTGACCCTGTAAACTGTTGTATATTCATACATTTAGTTGATACATTTCTTATCTTTTTCCCTGCTGAGCAGAATCTCTGGGTTTCATTACAGGCAACTGTTAGAATTGATACAATAGTTGTTAATACTCCAGAGATGCTGCTGAGAAATGTATCAACTAAATGTTGCAAAATGTTAACAGTTTAGAGTCTGCATTAGAATTACTGAGCTGCCAGACTCAAACACCAGAGACAGGAACATTCAACTTTAAACTTAGATTTTGGAAAAACTGTAAAAAAAATAAATAACGGAAAGTAATTGAAAAAAGTCTTTATTTCTGGGGAACAATCTGGAAAACAATTGAACTGAAAAAAGTGTTTGGAAGGTGAACAACCCCTTTAAGGAAAAAGTTGTCTATTTCATTCTACTGCACATGCGTCTTCCCCAGGAAATTTGAAGAAAGAAAAAACTGGAAGAGGATTGCTCTGTGGTGCTCACTCCAGTCTTCATAGATTACAAATCTTTTTTTATTTTCCACAGGTTATCTATTATTTTTACACCGAACTGTTCAAGGGCTCTAAATGGGATGCTCCCCTCTAAAAGGGGGAAGGGCATCCAAGGCAAATGGCCAAAGTCAAGCTTGGGGTGATGCATGAGGGTGCATACACCTACTTTTCTTAGGCTTCCTTCAGTTATCCCTTTAGATAACTCTCTCCGCCCATTAATCAAAAATTCTATTTCTTGCACCCTTGTCTTTACTTCACATCAATTTCCACCCCCCAGCTACACCCTACTGACTTGCTTTAGTGGCAGGTGCTACAGCATTTTTTTCATACAACCCTGCTTAAGTCCATGCATGTCTCTGTAACACAATGAATATATGCATATAAATCTTCACCAAATATTTCTGTTTTGCTAAAGGTTAAAGGAATAATAGGAAGGAAAACCTTTGGGCTGTACCAACACGATTTTGAGGATTTTGCAATGAAAGCTTGTTTATGTTACCATTAAGTAGAACTAAACAGGTTATAAGTGATTTCTGACAGAAGGTAAACCTCACTATTTGATATCATAGATTAAATCCGTGGAGAATATATAGCACAGTATATCTTTGTAATGGGCCCTATCCTAGTAAATACTGTAAAATGGTCTGGTTCTTCCCTTTAAGATTTATGGGAGCGGTAAGAGCTCTGTCACTGTTCTAGAAGTTAACTGTAGACTACAGACGGCTGCTGTATGAGAAATCTGCCCAATTTGAGCAGCAGCCTCTTTACCTGATTATGAATTTCTCATCACAATGAAAGGACATTGTTTGCTATTTACTAATGTTTAATGTATTTTATGTTATACTGCACACTCCATAAGGTTATAAAAATCATGTAATAAGTTTCTGTTGATACCTAGTAACAACTGCCTGTTGTAAAGTAGGTTGACTGGTGGCCTTGCTGTGTACATGATAGTGGCAGTGTTTTTCCCTGCTGTTTTACAGGGACAAATGCACTTCACTTTAATAAAGAATTGAAAAACCCAGAAAATACAGTATCTGCATAAGTCCTTTTGTCAGCAGCTGTACAGTATGTCTATATACAGAGTGAGTGTGGAGATTTGACAGCCACACAGGCTGTTGCAATAAGGTGGGTTATACATCTATTGGTGGATTCTTAGATCATTAACACCACCTTGCCTGTTTTCCCTAGAGAGCATTTTAGATTTTGTTCCTCCACCTAGTGTAGCTTCTGTGATTGGATGCAGCACTCAGCAACTGGCCTTTGGTGAAGGTGAGAATCAAACTCACAACTGGGATTGCATTAGCAGATGCTGTATGCACATGCCCATCTCGAAGGCCTCTGTTATAGTAATGCCAGGGAACTTGCTGACTCTGTTAGTCCAAAGATGGACTGCTGGCTAGTGATGAGCAGACAAGGTGGGTTTTCAGAAATTTCATAAAAATCAATAAAAGCCTTTAGTGTAGCTTTGAAGTTTGGTAGTTTGGAGTAGAAAGACATCATTACCCATTTTGGATTTGTCAGAATGGGCACTTTCCAAAAAGATATGGTTTTTGGGGAGTCTTTGTGCTGTTAGGGGATCTTACGGCATATAATACGCAGTCAGGGGGCTTTATTCACAGAAGTGAATTGGCAGCTGAGAAAATTCATATGCGCTATTTTCATTTGGGGCACGTACATGCCACCTTCTTGCATATTGGGCATTAAACTGTTCAGTAGACCCTCAGTGTTCATATTTAGGTTAATTTACCATTGTACGTCAGACATTGGGTGAGATAAATGTGGCAAATTGCAATATTTTTAGGTGATTTTCAGAAATGTCTTAAAAATTGCTGCTTTTTGCATAGTATTTCAGTTTGGTAGTTTGGAGTAGAAATATATAATTACCATAGCATTGAACAAACTGTTCAGTGGACCCCAGCTTCATATTTAGGGTGTTTTATTTTGGTACCTAATAGTATGTGGGAGATAAAATGCTGCAAGGTGGAAGCTTTGAGGTGATTTTCAGAAATGTAACCAAAATTGACAAATTTAGGAAATGTTTGTGGCTTGGTACTTTGGAGACATTCATATCTAATTTGGATTCTTGGGAATGTGTACTTTCCAAAAATATAAGTTTTTCTGGGTGAACATACTTTTTTCTACCTTTGCCCCTCAAAAAATACTGTAAATGTGTTGATTTAGCAGAATCTGGAATTACAGAACTGATAGCTCAAATGGGGTGTCTTAATTTTGGGGCCCATATATGCCACATGCTTTGGTAAACCAATACATATTGGACATCAAATTGTTCAGTGGACCCCAGGCATTCATATTTAGGGTGTTTTATCTTGGTAACTAATAGTATGTGGGAAAAAATTTTTTAATAAAAAATGATAAATTTAGGAAAGAATTGCAACTTGGTAGTTTGGATAACAAAAAAGTATTTACCCATTTTATAATAATGTGTAGTTTTCTATGGTAAACCTACTGTTAGTGGAATGTTTGGCCTTGAAGTATCCAGTTTTGTGAAGTGATGCTTTGAAAATTTGGTAGTGTACTGCTTGGAAATTTTGACCTATACAAGCAAGAAATCTCCATAAAACTACATATAAATATATATTTGGTATTGGCGTGTTCAGGAGACATAGAACTTTCCAAATCTGCTGTGTTCTTGTGCATAAGATAAATTATGTTTTCTGATATATATGTGTTTATATTATGGGAAACTGTAATGATCAGACACAGAAGTGAAACAATCAGATGAGAGCCTGTATGGTGGGGAACCCAGGGTATACCCGTAAATGGCAGAACCGAGTCTTAGAGTCATGGTGAAGTATATGCAGGATTTAATGAGACAATTTAACTAAACAGGTGCACAATGAAAATATAAACCCAGAGACCACAAGCCAGAGACGGAAGGAATTGGCAGGCAGAAATGTAGTCCAGTGATCAGATCAAAAGGTCAGGTCAGGCAACAGGCAAGCAGAGTCCAAGGACAGGCCAGAAGTCGCAACTGGGAAATCCAATAAGGCAGGCTAGGAGGGGACAGGAGCACAGAAACAAGGCTGGGAATCATGGACAGAGGGAGGAATCTCAATAACAGGAATCAGACCGGCAAGATCTGGGCTATGAAGCACAATGACCGAGAAAGGTGCAATGGTCAGGGACAGGTTTATAAAGGGTCTTGATTAAGGGATGAGGAACACATGGAACTAATGAGGTATGCGGAGACAAAGGAGCACACAGAAAAGACACAATGAATGCATGAGTAGAATGACTGGTCAGGAGCAGCTGTGAGAGCCTCCAGTGGCTCAATTGATGCAAAGTCCTAGGAACACACATCTCAGAGCTCGGATCCTGGCTGATCATGATAGTTTTGGACATTGCCATTGGACTTTGTAAGGCACAAAGGTTTAGTGGCTGTAGTGGCAGGTGACCTGTCGAGGCAATGCCTCCCTGTAAGTACCACATAAAGGCAGCACACATGCTGTACAAAAACAATTGAGAGCAGCAAAGAAAATGGCAGCAGTCTGGCATGATGGTCAGGGTTTCTTTGCTTTTAAGCTAATTTCAGACCACTGTGTTAGAAGAAAAAAATACCATTGAATAGAACACTAGTTCTCTGCAATTCCAACTAATAGAAAAATGGAACAATATACAAATATTTTATTCAGGAACTGTACTGTAACTTGCATTAAAGCAAAAACAGCGTATTCCAGTTCTGGTGTTAAAATTTCATTATTCACACTCATAAAAAATAATGGGCCGAAGAAGTAAACTTCACCCCTGAAGTAAATTACCAACCAGCCTGATAATTATTGGAACTGCTGCCCCAATTTATATGATTCAGGCAAGAGGTGTATAATGAGCTGTGAGGACTATTAAAACACTAAACAGCTAAAACTGGTCAGGGCACTGAAATGTCAGCTCCAATTCTGAAAAACATATTAGGTCAGAACAGGGATTATGTTTTTAATCCATACTGGGTGGTGAGCCATTTTAGGCTTTAATACTTTAAACAACGCTTTTTGGCTTGTTTAGACTAGTATTTTAAATTTAGCCTTAAAGGGACACAACAATCTGAAAAAAGCATACTTGGTGTTTAGAATATACATTTATATTAATATAATATAAATATAACCCTAATAATTATATAATATAAAAATATACTCATTCTACCACCTTTTAGTCTTAAAATGTCTGTATAGCAGGATATTATTTATGGTCAGTCCTTGACTAAATCACTGATTATTGTTTTACAGATTAGAAACACAAGATAGGATGTATATAAACAAATATATATATATATATATATATATATATATATATATATTTACTATATCTGAGTTGGGACTGTGCATTTCAACTTGCACTGAAGGCATGCTGCATGCAGCATCAAAATATCTATAGTTTACTGCACCTGGGCAAGCTTAGTGCCTTTTATTAGACTGTAAACTGTTCTGGAGCTGGGACTGATGTAAATGATGTATAATCTCTATTAAGTACTGTGGAATATGTAGGCACTATATATATGCTAATTATACAGGCAGGGGCGCCATCAGAAATCACGGCTTTGGAGACGCTCTTAAGGGGGGCCTGACTAATCCGGAAAGTGCAGCCCGGTCGAACCCCCCTTTGAACCTAAATTCTGCCATGCCTGGGACACCTTTACCCCCAGTGCCCCCCTGATGGCGGCCCTGAACACAGGTTTAAAGCCTCTCTCTATGCCAAGTCTACTTCAGGATAAAATGAAAGGTACATTACATTTTTTGTTTTAAGCAGATATCTGAACTGTTAATCAACCATTAAACCTACATAATATGTACACATTTCAAAGGGGAACTATCACAAAAAGCAAAATTATAAGATTCAGCATACCGAATTAAGAAACTTTCAAAATACAATCAATTAAAAATTCTGTACTGTTTCTGAAATAATCAAGTTTCTCTTCACTATTCCTCTCTCAGCATATGTTTCTCTTCATTCTGTCTTCATGCAGGAGTTGGGTGTCAGATAATCATTGACAGTTAGATCCAATATATCTTATAGGAGGACACATTTTGCCTAGAAGATATATTAAAGCTCACTCTATTAAAATCACCAATCATCATGTATCTTTACATACAGAATTTGTGCAAAAGGCAGTTATGTTGTTAGATTTTGTTTGTACTGGAATTGGTTATTTAAATGAGCTTTAATTCATCTGCTAGGAAAGGAGCACCCCTAAGATATATTGGATCTAAGGGTCACATTTATCAAGGGTTGAAATTCTAATTGAAAAAACTTCGAAATTCTAATTAAAAAAAGACCAACCGAAATGAAGTTGAAGTTTTTCTTGGTCGAATATTTGCGTTTTCGATCAAATAGGTCCGTATTCAGCCAAATTAGAATCATACGAATCAAAGGAATAGCGCATTCGATTGAATTTGATTCAAAGTTTTTCCCAAAAAAGATTTTTCAAAGTCCACCAATTGACTCCAAATATAATCTAGGAGGTCCCCCATAGGCTAAAACAGCAATTTGGCAGGTTTTAGATGGCAAATGGTCGACATCAAATTTTTAAAGAGACAGTACATTTCGATATTCGAATTTTCTAATTTTTTGCAAATTCGAATTACCTAGTTGAAGTACACAAAAATAGCTCAAAATTTTAATTTTTTTCAATTCGAAAATTCACCTCGACTTTTGATAAATATGCCCCTAACTGTCAATTACTATCTGACACCCAACTGCAGCATGAAGACAGAATGAAGAGAAACAGATGCTAAGAGAGAGATAGTGTAGATAAACATGATTATTTCAGAAACAGTGCAGAATATTTAATTGATTGTATTTACAAAATTTCTTATTTCAGTATGATGAAGCTTATATTAAATTTTCTCCTTTGGTATGTGATGGTTAATTTGTATAGATAACATATCAGAAACTGTGAGGCTAGTATAACAGCTGTGCCATACGATGGAACTGCCTGCTCTCCTGTTCTGTACTCTTAAGAGGGGCTTTTTCTAATTTTTTTTACAAATCAGTTTACAAGTCCACCTCACAATGCAAGGAAAGACAAATTCACTGGGTGAACCAATATGTTTCTGTGAGTCCTGAGCAGGTAATGTACCTTGGTGCAAGGGCGGAGGTAACTAGCCTTCAGGAGGGGGATATGGGCGTGGCAGTCCTGGACTTTCCTGCACCCTTAGTTCACATTAGTGCTGGGCATTGATGTAGAATGTATTTAAATCACCAGTGAGTGCTCTTTCCTCAAACAGCAGTGGTCATACTTCGACCTTTGATAAATATGCCCCTTAGTTGATCCATTTCTCGGCAGCATCTCTGGAGTATTAGCAACTATTGTATCAATTTTAACAACTGTCTTTAATGAAACTCAGGGATTCTGCTCAGCAGGGACAGTTAAAAAAAGTATCAATTAAATGTATCCATTTAGAACAGTTTACAGATGTACTAGAAGGTGAATAATTAAAAGTTACACTTCAATATTAGAAAAATGGTCACACTTAGAAAATAGAAAGTAATTGGAAACAGTTTTTATTTCCGGTGAACTTCTGTATCTAAAACCAACTGAACTGAAAAAAGTGTTGGAAGGTGAACAACCCATTGAAAGTGTTGTTCACCTTTCAGATAACCTTTAGTATGATGTAGAGAATGATATTCTGAGAATCTGCAATTGGTTTTAATTTTTTATTATTGAAGGTTTTTGAGTTATTTAGCTTTTTATTCAACAGCTCTTCAATTTGCATTTTAAGCAATCTGGTAACTAGGGCCCAAATTACCCTAGCAACCATGCTTTGATTTGAATAAGAGACTTGAATATGAATAGGAGAGAGTCTAAATCGAAGGATCAGTAATAAAAAGTAGCAATAACAATGCATTTGTGTTTTTAGAAGGGGACGGCGACGCCCGTTTGAAAGCTCCAAAGAATCAGAAGAAAAGGACAAATAACAAACTTTAAAAAATAAATAATGAAAACCAATTAAAAAGTTGCTTAGAATTGGTCGTTCTATAACGTACTAAAAGTTAATTTAAAAGTGAACCACCCCTTTAATGTCATGTGCAACTGCATTGTGCACTTTCAGTTGAATACTTGATGTGTGTGTGTATGGAAGTACTATGAGCAATGTGACTAAGTCCGTGAGGCTTTAGGTTCACGCTAGGTCATGCAGGGATCCCCATTAATTTGGTATCCAGCAGGATTGAAGGTACTTTGTCCACAATATACCCCCAAAGTGACTGATCTGTCCAATCTTTGCCAATATCTGTGATTGCGTGGTATATTGGCAGAACAGAACGTAAGTAGAGCTGCCTTTCCTTCCTCCTAGTTCAGCAGCTTTACAAATGGGACAGTACTACATGTCAGATACTAAGTATGTTGCCCAGTTTCGGGTCTCCTTCAGAAACTGAGACTAAAACTAGATGCAGAAAGAATTCAATGTCATCTTTTTTTTTCTCTGCTTGTTATGTACCCTCAGGACAGACATATGGCACAGGTGGTTTCAGGATTTTCTTTGCTATTGTGTTTGATAGCACTCTGTAAAACTGGTTGTTGTTGTTATCTTCTTTATTAAAATTGTCTGTTTCAGGTCAATTTTACATTTCCATAATCTGAAAGGCTTTTAATTTCCCTTTTTTTGTTTAGTTTATGCTGTATTGTATCATGCCCAGTCTTTAGAATGTTGTTTAGCTGTTAATAACCGTAGCAATGCTGTATATATAAAGTAAGGGGTTTTGTCTTTCCCTGTGATGTAGAAAGTCCCTTTTCTTTGAATTTTTTTTTTCTGGTTTAGGACCAAACTAAAGGCAGAAAATTAACTATTTTTTATTTCCCCAGAACATTCCTTACTTTCTGTCCCATTGTGTATTATTGTTGCTCATGCAGCTAAAGCTGTAAATATTTCTTGTCTGCTTCTATTTGAGCCAATTTAACTAGGGGTATATTTGCAACTTTAAGTATGGCTCTTATCAAGGACTCAAATGGCCCCAGCTGCTTCTAGATTATAGTCAGCAAGCTGCAGAGTCACATTAGCACACATCGTCCTTCACTAGCTGAAATGTACAACATGCCACATGCCATAGTGAATAGAATGGGCAGGTGCTTAGGCAGGCATGTAATGTCATGGTGCCGCTCAGCATACTTTGTCTCAAACGTGACCCATAATATGGGCAATATTTACAAAACTAGTATCTGCTTGAAATGGGAATTAATAGAGAATGTTTTATATAATGGGATAGAGATGGCCAGTCAAAAAGAGCCAGGAAACAGCCCCCAGTTCCAAGGTCACATAAATCCAAATAAGAAAAAGTATCCTGTAACTTGTACATCTCTACTCTACTTTTATTCAAAAGTCTAATTAAAAAAAATATCAAATGTACAGACCCCATGGAATTTTTCAAAAGGCATCAGTTAATAGTGGTGCTCCAGTAAACTTTTGCACTGAAAATCAATTTCTGAAAATTTTTAATTTTGAAATCTGACATGGGGCTATGTAACCTGAGGACTCCCTGAATATTGCAAAGTTACTTAAAATTGTTTTATAAGGCATAAGCAGGTTTCTATGAGTTGACATTCCCTTTAAAAGCAACCAAGATCGACTGCTATTCTGTAGGTAAGCAGCCTGGCATGGGGGGCCCTAAACTTTCCTAGTGACATCTTTAGCCTTAACTTGAGAAGCAGTTGGTTTGTAAGCTACATAGACTTTCTAGCCAGATAATAAAGTGAATAACTTTTCTGCAGTGACAGTCAAGTGCTTCTTCATCCATAGGTAATTACAGGTGTGGAATTTAAAATTCTGCCTGTACATTTACTACTTAAAGGGATTGTTACAGGAATTTTTCACCTTCCAAACACTTCAATTAACTTCAATGTTTTATTAATTTTACTGTTTTTTTTTTTTTCTTTTTTCTTCCAAAATTAAAGTGAAATAATGTTCCTGTCTCTGATGTTTGTCTGGCAGCTCAGTAATCCAGCAGTAGATGTGGAATTATTGCAATTCACTACATTAGTTGAAAGTTTCTGTGGAATATTAGCAAATGTTGTATCAAATCGAACGACTGCTTTTTATAAAACTCAGGGATTCTGCTCAGCAGGGCTAAAGATAAAAATGTAACAACTAATGTATCAATTTAGAACAGTTGAGTGACCGCACCAGAAATGCTTCAGAAAGACATTAGGTAAAGAATGCACTTAAAATTAAGTGAAAAGGTCTTTTCTTGTGAACTAACTGAAACTGGTTTAATGTTTTTTTTCTGGGCAGCATACCTCTGTTAATTGTGTGTTTTTTATTTATTTATTTATTTATTTTTAGAAATGCACCTGCTTTGGTTCAGTATTCTGGCAATTCCCAGATATTTTTTCTAAGTTTTGACTAAATCCTAGTACCTCTCCTATCTGAATCTGAACGGTCAAAATTGACCACTTGAAAAACTGAAGTTGACTTTTTTTTATCATACACAGGTATGTATGGCATGTGCCATAGGTCTAAAAATACTGCTATCCAACAGTATGTACAGGTATGGGACCTATTATCCATAATGCTTGGGACCTGGGGTTTTCCGATTAATTGCTAAAAGGATGAAAAGGCGGCACTCCGGTAAGATAAAAAGGTGGTTTATTCCAACAGATCACTGACCAACATCACCAGGTGCCGCCTTTTCATCCTTTGAGCAATTATATTTTCAGTGGGGGCGCTGATGGCAGAGCACCCGGATCATTACAACTAAAGAATGGAGCTACATGAATATAGACACACAGGGGGTGAGTTTGGCGCAGCATGTTTTTTTTTTTCCCGATTATTGACTCAATGTTACTGGTGATGTTGGCAGAAGCAGCTACTTAGATCTTCGCTATTGTTTTTTTAAATTCTAGGTGCGCTTAAGATCTTTCTTAAGCACATATGGGCTTGCAGAGGGTGCGGGCCCTGGTACAATTGCACCCCCTGCTCCCCGGTAGTTCCGACACTGTGCAGATGTTGTTATGCCATTATTACGAAAAAGAAGGAAAAACTCAGTCGTGAAGACATTTTTTGACCACAATGCCTGAAAATCATGACTTCAAAATGTTTGAAAATGTGGACATATAAAACTGGAAGATTTATTACACATCTGCAGTTGTGGTTTTTTTTAAATGGTGATCGTTCCCATTTAATGTAAAGTTGGTTAGAATACATTAGCTGTCTTTATGCAGTCTTTTTCCATTGCAGAACTGAAATTGACCTATGCAGCCACAGTGGTCATTTTTTTAGTGTGTGTGGTATGTAATCTTTATCTTGTTTGTTTATATAATAGAGGTATCCTGTTCTGGCCCACATCTATCTTGACACCTCATACAGTCTTCTTGAATAGTGGATTGTAACAATAGGCGGGCTGAGGGTTGATGTGAAAAGTTGCCTGCAGCTGGCCTAAAATACCTTGGTAGCTTAAAGGAAAACTATACCCCTAAAATGAATACGTAAGCAACAGTTTATATCAAACAAAGTGGCATATTAAATTATCTTACAAACTGGTATATATTTAAGTAAATATTGACCTTTTACATCTCTTGCCTTGAACCACCATATTGTGTTGATTTCTGTTCTGCCTCGGATCGCCAGACCAGAAATATTACAACTCTTAACTGTAAAAGGAGGAAGTGTGAAAGCAAAAGTCAATTGACTCATGTGACCTAACATGTACGGTTTGTTTGTGTGCACTGTGAATCCCAGGGGGCAGCCTTTATTTTTTACAAAGGGCAGTTTTCTATTTGATTACCCAATTGCACATACTACTAAAGTAGTATGACCCTTAAGTAGCAAATTGTACCACAAGCATGAGTAATTTAAATGAAACGAAGACCCCTTTATGGGCACTAAACTTTGTGATGTTTAAAAACATTTTAATCTTTATTTGCAGCTGTGACACCAGCTACTTTGGTTTCAGCTGCAACTTGGCTTTGAAATGGGGGCACTGCTAGCAAAGTGGAGGGTAAGTATAGTATCATTCTATCCCATTTCATGGGATACTGTCATGGGAGAATTGTTTTTTTTTTTTTTCAAAATGCATCTGTTAATAGTGCTGCGCCATCTGACATGGGGTTAGACATATTGTCAGTTTCCCAGGTACCTCCAGTCAAGCGACTTTTTCTCTGATAAACTTCAGTCACTCTATACTGCTGTACTGGAAGTTGGTGTGATATCACCCCCCAGCAGCCCATTAGCAGAAAAATGGGAAGGTAATATACAAGAACAGCACTCGGTAATCAAAATCCATGTCCTTCTGCGACTCCTTCAGTTACTTTGAGTAGAGAAAAACAATAGCCTGTCAGAAAGCAGTTCCATAGTGCAGCACTGGCTCTTTCTGAAAGCACATGACAAGGCAAATGACCCGAGATGGCTGCCTACACACCAATGATACAAATTAAAAAAAAAAAAATACACCTGCTGGTTAGGAATAGAATTTTACATGGTAGTGTGAATTATTTGCAGTGTAATTTAGAAAGAACTACGCCACAAAAATCATGACCGAATTCCTTGAAGTATTTGAAAGGACTTTACTATCTCTTTCAGATAGGTATTATCTGTCATCATATCTGCAAATATGATAACTAATATAGTTTGGCGGCTTTTTTAAAAAACATTCCCCCTGTAAGTATAGCTAGTAAGGTGGTAGATGGAACAGATACAAGATTAACAAGCCAGAGGATGGAGGAGAAACTGGATAATAAAAGTTTACAAAACCAACAAAAGCTGATTCTTGAGGTGTCAGGGCCCAAAATTCAGGATATAAAGTTGCTTTTGAAGGGCTCTGGCACTTGTGGTGCACAGGGAGCAGAACTAAAGAATAACAGGTTTTTGAAAAAATCATAGATGAAGCAATGAGGCATTACAAGAAGGCAACCTTTCATGACTAGGGGAACATATTTAATATATATCTACAGTATATGTATAATAATGATTGGGAGAGCTACCTGTGCGGTCAAGTCTTAGAGTAGATCCTTGGACATGGGGCATAAGAAACTTGTACAGGATAGGTTATCCCCTTCACATAGAGTCATATGAACAAGTTTGGGAACCCCTTTCAGCCTGCATGATAATTTACTCCACTTTCAACAAAAAAGATAAGTGGTATGTCTTTCATTTCCCAGGAACATCTGAGTTCTGGGGTGTTTTCTGTACAAAGATTTTTAGTGAAGCAGTATTCAGTTGTATGAAATTAAATAAAATGTGAAAGGGTATCCTTGTAATTTTGCTAAATTTGAATGCATATAACTGCTCAATACTGATTACTGGCAACACCAAATTGTTTGGATTATCTTGTTAAATCTTGAACTTCATAGGCAGGTGTGTCCAATCATGAGAAAATGTATTTAAGGTGGCCAATTGCGACAGCATGGGATCCTCAAAGCAACTCTCAAAAAATCCGAAGACAAAGATTGTTCAGTATTATGGTTTAAGGGAAAAGTTAGAAAAAAAAAAAAAACCTCTCCCAGAGGTTTAAACTGTCCGTTTCAACCTTAATGAATGTAATCAGGAAATGGAAGGCCACAGGCCAAGAAAAATAAATAGCGACATTTGCGATATGGATTGTGAGAATGGTTACAGACAACCCAAAGATCATCTCCAAAGACCTGCAAGAACATCTTGCTGCAGATGGTGTATTTGTACATCGTTCTACAATTCAGAGCAATTTGCACAAAGAACATCTGTATGGCAGGGTGATGAGAAAGAAGCCCTTTCTGCACTCACGCCACAAACAGTCGCTTGTTCTATGCAAAAGCTCATTTAGACAAGCCACAGTCATTTTGGAACAAAGTGCTTTTGACTGATGAGACAAAAATTTAGTTATTTGGTCATAACAAAAAGCGCTTTGCATGGTGGAAGAACACTGTATTCCAAGAAAAACACCTGCTACCTACTGTCAAATTTGGTGGAGGTTCCATCATGCTGTGGGGCTGTGTGGCTAGTTCAGGGACTGGGGCCCTTGTTAAAGTTGAGGGTGGGATTAAATTCAATCCAATATCAACAAATTCTTCAGGATAATGTTCAAGCATCAGTCACAAAGTTGAAGTTACACAGGGGTTGGATATAACAACAAGACAATGACCCTGAACACACTTCAAAATCTACAAAGGCATTTATGCAGAGGGAGAAGTAAAATATTCTGGAATGGCCATCCCAGCCCCCCGACTTGAATATCATTGAAAATCTATGGGATGATTTGAAGCAGGGTGTCCATGCTCGGCAGCCATCAATTTTAACTGAACTGGAAAGATTTTGCATGGACGAATGGTCAAAAATACCGCCATGCAGAATCCAGACACCCATCAAAGGCTATAGGAGGTGTCTAGAGGCTGTTACATTTGCAAAAGGAGGCTCAACTAAGTATTGATGTAATATCTCTGTTGGGGTGGCCAAATTTGTGCACCCGTCTAATTTTATGATGCATATTGCATATTTGCTGTTAATCCAATAAACGTTGTCACTGCTGCAATACTACTGTTTCCATAAGGCATGTTATATATTAAAAGGAAGCAGTTGCGTCACTAGAGGGGGGCGGGCCCTGGTGCATGATGTGCAGCCGGGCCCCGCCCCCTCCGTTCGGCCACTTTTGGCCGCATTTGACAGTGGCGGGTGAGCTGCCGGGGGCCCTGAGGGGGTGCGGGCCCTGGCCCGCTCCCACCCCCTGCTCCCCCGGTAGTTCCGCCACTGAAAGGAAGTTGCTACTTTGAAAGCTCAGTCAATGATAAACAAAACTCCAAAGAATTAAGAGGGGTTCGCAACCTTTTATATGACTGCATTTGACACTTGTATGTAAATGTTGAAGGGCAGGGACTCTCTTCTGATTAGTGGTAGTATGACAGCTTTTCCTTTTAATCCTTTATTCAATAGGCAAAGCCCTCTACAGTTGAAGTTCTTGAGAAAATGGAAAAGGTATGTAATGTTAAAGATATGCTTATCTTTAAAATAGCTTGCCTTGACTTGGCTAAAGCATGTGGACCTCAACATACAAGAATGAGGGATGTGATGCCCGTGCACAGTCTAGACAATTATAGAAGGGGGGGGAAGGATGTGTAGAGTGCAATGACAGCTAGGAAACGCCCCATTAGCATTACAAACTAACTGACAATTTAAGAAGGGACAGTCAGGTTGGAAAAACAGTCAGATTTAGTGGAAAGTGAAAGTAATTGCTTGCCCTGCCTGGGGCAAAGGGGCAGGTTAGGCAATATATGACGGACAGCAGAGATTTTTAAATGCTATAACTGATACGTCTGTTATAAAAATGGGTTTCATGTTTAACTTGGACTTTATTTTGCAACTTGTTATATCTGGATGACAGGTCCCCTTTAAAGTGATACTGACACTAAGGGGCAGATTTATCAAAGGTCGAGCTTTGAGGCCACTGGGAGCAACATCCAAGGGGTTGGAGAGCAACATGTTGCTCACGAGCTACTGGTTGGGGATCACTGTCCTAGAACCTATTTGGAGGCAATTGGTGGACTTTGAAGAATTAAAGTTTTTTTTTTGGGAAAAACTTTGAATCAAATTCGATTCGTATGATTTGAATTTGGCTGAATACAAACCTATTTGATTGAAAACTGACCTATTCGACCAAAAAAAAACTTCAACTTAATTTCAGTTGGTCTTTTTCAATTTGAAATTTGACCTTTGATAAATATGCCCTAAATCTTTTCATTTCAAAATATTAATCAACATCAAAAGTTACCTATAGGTCTGCTATACCTGCTTTTGTAAGTAATTGTTACTTGAAGTTCCTAAATCTGACTTTTGTCAACCGGACTGTCCCTTCTTAACATGTCAGTTTGTAATGCTAACGGACTACTGCTGCACAAAAATGGCAGGGTAGTAAGAAAGATAATGTAAAAGCATCAGTAACTTGTCACACTTTAAAAAAAAACAAAAAAAAAACAATGAAATTTGCCTAAATAAATTGTAGCTTGAATGTACTGAGGTTACAGTAACTATATGGCTTTAAATAGACTGCATTTCATCAGATTTATTGAAAATATTTTTTCTTTTGTTCATGTGAGCAGTCTGAAATTTTGAAAATGTATTTGCATATCTCCCTCAGGATATTCAGTCTCTGGAAGAATTCAGTGATAAAAATCAGAAACTACTCAAGATTTGGGTTGCAAGACTGTTCTTTTATTCCAGCATACTTTATATTATCACAAGTCTAGCTGTATATTTATTGTACCTTCCGGATGGCATGACTGCAAGACTCCTTACAACGCTTCTGTTTATGTTGTTCCCAGTATTGTAAGTGTTTCCATGTGTCTTAATGCAGCCATTTAATCAGAGAAATGTGGAGAAACCCACAACATTTTGAAGTGGTGTTTCAACCTTCCTTTATACTTGATACAGGGAAGTTGAAGTATGGCCTCCATTCCATGTATGTGCCATCTAGCTATCGCCTGAACTGGAGAGAAGATGAAAGTACTGTACAGAAAACAAATCTATAGTATTGCACACTAAAACATAAGCCCTTTTTGTAGGTAGCATATCTTTTTGTCAACCTGTCAAAGTATTTGGTTTAAGGATTATACTGATCATTTTAAAAGAAGCTGATAATACAGTGTACTCTCTTGCATTGGACACAAGCACTTCAAATTCTGTATAAAAACATAATTGGTTAGAATGTTGTACATGTAAAAATACCTTATCCTCTTCAATACAGGCTTAAAAGTGTATATAGCTAAGGATAGTGGTCAAATTCTAGAAGATCAATGATTCTTTACTGGACTAAAGTATGAAACAGAAAAAGCTAATAAGATGACCAATATTTTCTGCCATTAATTTTGTGCATTTGCCTAATGCATGTATTTAGAGCTAAGAGTATATTTAGATTTGCTTTTTTCCCCCACTCTTCTGTTAAGCTGCTTTGGGCATAGATGTCGACAGACCACAAACTGATCACATTTCATAGGTTCTTATTTTGTTTATTATTCTGAAACCCTATAATTGAAGATCTAAATTGCCTTGTAGGGAAGTGGCGCAAGTGGCAGTTTCAAGCATTTTGTAGTTCTGTATGGGGGCAGTGCAAAATGCCCCAAATCTTCCCTCATCCACTTAGTATTGCTCAGAAACACAAACTGGTTTATTTAAGCAACAATGGTCTATCAAGTGTACAGGTTTCGGTTGACTGCCGTTCAAATTGAATGAGGGTGCAATCACAATCTTAAGCATTTTACCTCTTCCCACGGAGCTACAAAACTGTGGCCTTTGTGCTATTGACTTAACATTTCAGTAATACAATGTTAGTGTTTTTCACAACACAGGATTTCCCCCTCAAATGTTTTTCTAATTTATTTATTTATTTATTTTTTTACAAATAGGATATGGTTTGTTAGAACGCTGCTAATTCTTTGGTTTTCCAGAAGAACTGAAAGAAATAGTAAGTACAATATTATTGCTAATTTTTTGGATGCCCACATTTTGTATTTATATTTTTAAACCTGATTTTACAGATGATGCACTGGAAATTGTTAAAGCAGAGAAGAAGAAAATAGTAAGTTAAACAGTCTATGCTGTAGTTTTGCTTGCAAAATGTAGAAAGTTAATTAAAAATGTGTGAAACCATTTATCAGATTCATAGAACTTTGAATATTTTTCTGCAAATATTGTTACCTCATCAAGTCATCTCATGTTGGTTCTTCACAAAGTATTTTAATTCCATTTTTTTAATCATTCAAGATCCAAGGTACTTTTCGGTTGCCTTGTATGGAGGTGCCTGGTGTATGTCATCCCAGGGAACATTTGCATAGCCTGTAACTGAGTTTACCGTAGTCACTGAGGTTCCTGGATGTAAAGCTTTCATCTCCATTGAAAGCATTGGTAATCTCAAAATAATGGCTATTTTTCCCATATGATGGACTATTTATCCAGTATACTGAACATTTGTTTCTCACTGTATTAAGTGATTTATAACACAGGAGTCTGTGATTGGTTGCACGTGTAACCAATCAGCAGGTTTCGTATTATTGATTTAGGACACCTGTAATGAAAGTTTTACATCTGATTTAATTGCAGTTGTCTCTTAAGCTTCAAGTTTGTCCCAGTTTATTTGTAAATATGCAATATGCATCATAACAAAATTAGACAGGTGCATACATTTGGGCACCCAACAGAGATATTACATCAATACTTCGTTGAGCCTCCTTTTGCAAACATAACAGCCTCTAGACGCCTCCTATAGCCTTTGATGAGTGTCTGGATTCTGGATGGTATTTTTGACCATTCGTCCATACAAAATCTCTCCAGTTCAGTTAAATGTTATGCATGCCGAGCATGGACAGCCTGCTTCAAATCATTCCTTATATTTTCGATGATATTCAAGTCAGATGACTGCGACAGTCATTCCAGAATATTGTACTTCTCCCTCTGCATACAGGTTAAATGCCTTTGTAGATTTCAAAGTGTGTTTAGGGCCATTGTCTTGTTGGAATATCCAACCCCTGTATAACTTCAACTTTATGACTGATGCTTGAACATTATACACAGGATAAGTCAGCACTCTCCATCCGTGAATAGTCTTGTTAGGTGCACGTCCCAGGCAGCCACTAGAAGCCGAAATTCAGGAACACTTTTCAAATAGACAGCACCAGACCAATAGAAAGTTTCTTAAAAAGCCTTTATTTGAAGGGCTTTATTCAGACGCAATACAGCAAAGTTTCAGGCTTACATTAGCCTTTCCTCAAGCTGATGCTTTAAAATTATCCTGAAGAATTTGTTGATATTGGGTTGAATTCATCTGACCCTTAACTTTAACAAGGGCCCCAGTCCCTGAACTAGCCCCACAGCCCCACAGCATGATGGAACCTGCACCAAATTTGACAGTAGGTAGCAGGTGTTTTTCTTGGAATGCAGTGTTCTTGCGCCATGAAAATAACTATTTTTGTCTCATCAGTCCAAAGAACTTTGTTCCAAAATGACTGTGGATTGTCTAAATGAGCTTTAGCGTGAGTGCAGAATGTGCTTCTTTGCCATCACCCTGCCATACAGATGTTCTTTGTGCAAATTGCCCTGAGTTCTAGAACGATGTACAGATACACCATCTGCAGCAAGATGTTCTTGCAGATCTTTGGGTTGTCTGTAACCATTCTCATAATCCTCTGTATATGCTGCTCCTGTATTTTTCTTGACCTGCCAGACCTGGGTTATACAGCAACTGTGACTGTGGCCTTCCATTTCCTGTTTATATTCCTTAAAGTTGAAACTGACAGCTTAAACCTCTGAGATAGCTTTTTGTAGCATTCCCCTAAACCATGATACTGAACAATATTTGTTTTCAGATCTTTAGAGAGTTGCTTGGAGGATCCCATGCTGTCACTCTTCAAAGGAGAGTCAAACAGAAGCACAAATTGCAATTGGCCACCTTAAATAACTTTTCTCATGAATGGACACACCTGCCTATGAAGTTCAAGGCTTAACAAGCTAATCCAACCAATTTGGTGTTGCCAGTAATCAGTATTGAGCAGTTACATGCATTAAAACTAGTAAAATGACAAGGGTAACCACATTTTTCCACAGCCAGTTTTTCACATTTGCTTTAATTACATACAACTGAATACTGATTCACTAAAAATCTTTGTTCAGAAAACACCCCAGTACTCAGATGTTCCTAGGAAATTAAAGACATACCACTGTTATCTTTTTTTGCTGAAAATGGAGTAAATTATTATGCAGGCTAAGAGGGGTTCACAAACTTTTTCATATAACTGTATCTCGATGACTTAATTTTGGGCTATTACATTAGTTGTCTAAAAATGTTTTGTGAACTGGGGTGTTAAATTAATGTTTATGAAGTAAAATGCACAAGTTGTATAAACTTAAGTGGTCAGATGCTGACTAATGGCAGCCCTCTGAACACTTTCTTAATGTCATGTCAACAATGCTTAATATTGTAGCCAATAAAGTAGTCATGTTTCCGTGGCTTTTAATTTAGCTTAAGGGAAGAAATGAGGATATTAAATACAAATTGTTTCAATTGGCTTCTGAAATATTTTTAATGGGCTCTTAAAATCCTTTGGCTGCTGTGTAAGCTGCAATGGTCAGCATCTAATAATGCATAGTTAACCCAGTGTTTGCAAACAAATGACATTACTTCATTGTGCCCTGTGAATGTCACTACAAAGATCAGCCTATGAAGATCTATATGCACTATTTATAACATCCCCCATTCAAACTCTATGCAGTATGGTACTAATCCAACATATGCTTCAAGTGTACCTTTATTTGGGACCTAGAAAAAAGATTTTCAATCTGTTGGTAAAATTTAAGATTTACAAGACAAGGCAGCAAGTTTAAGGAATGTTTTCCTCCTATTGAGTTTTCTCAGCAATCAGAGTAAGCTAATTGCTTCTGCTAATAAATAATCTAAAATCGATGCTGACAGCGGTTAATTGGCAAGGAGACTTTATTCAGCAAAGCGCTTGGCTAACGACCTTCTTTAAATTAATAGCATTAAATGCTATGAGGAAATAAATCTGAAGAATTGCCTGTCATGCACTGTCATGTCTAATAACTTGCAATAATGATGGCTGATAGATTTTTGCAGATTCTATTATTGAAGTTGCTGCATGTAATTATTCTCCTCATTATATGTAAATAATTAGCAACATTTGGTGTTTCCTCCCAATAAAGTTGTTAAATGCCAGCAATACATTTCTATCTTTCCTAAAAGCTTAAGCATTATGTGGGAAATAGCAGTTTTAGGCACTTGTCCTCTTTCAGCATTTTTTTAAGCAAGTTTCAAGGAAGTCCTTGAATACCATGGATTTACCAATCCCATTTTTGTTGTAGCACTACATGTGCAGTGCCTTGTAAAAGTCTTCACATTTTTTATGTTTTGTTGCCTCACAACCTGGAATAAAAATTGGATTGTTTGAGAGTTTGCACCATTTAATTTACAGAACATCCCTACAATTTTGAAGATGTTTTTTTTTATTTTTTTTATTTTCTTCTTTATTGTGAAGCAAACAACAAATAGGCCAAAATAATAAATCTTCAGCGTGCATAACTGTTCACCCCCCTAAAGTCAGTACTTTGTAGAGCCACCTTTTGCTGCAATTACAGCTGCATGTCGCTTTGGATAAGTCTCTATGAGCTTGCCACATCTTGCCATTGGGATTTTGCCGATTCCCCAAGGCAACACTGCTCCAGCTCCTTCATTTTGGATGGTTTTCGCTTGTGAACAGCAATCTTCAAGTCTGACCACAGATTCTCAATTCTATTGAGGTCTGGACTTTGACCAGGCCATTGCAACTATTCCAACACATTTAAATGTTTCCCCTTAAACCACTCGAGTGTTGCTTTAGCAGTATGCTTCGGGTCATTGTCCTGCTGGAAGGTGAACCTCCATCCCAGTCTCAAATCACTGGCAGACTGACACAGGTTTTGCTCAAGAATATCCCTGTGTTTAGCACCATCCATCTTTCCCTCGACTCGGACCAGTTTCCCAGTCCCTGTTGCTGAAAAACTTCCCCACAGCATGATGCTGCCACCACCATGTTTCACTGTGGCAATGGTGTTCTTGTGGTGATGGGGTGTGTTGGGTTTGCGCAAGACATAGCATTTTCCTTGGTGGCCGAATAGTTACATTTTAATCTGACCAGAGCACCTTCCTTCATACATTTAGGGAGTCGCCCACATGCCTTTTGGCAAACTCAAACCCTGCCTTCTTATTTGTAACTTATTTTTTTCTGGCCACAACTCTATGGAGTGTACGGCTTATTCAGATACTCCAGTCTCTGCTGTGGAACTCTGCAACACCTTCAGGGTTACCTGTGGTATCTGTGCTGCATCTCTGATTAATGCCCTCCTTGTCCAGTCTGTGAGTTTTGATGGGTGCCCCTCTCTTGGCAGGTTTGTTGTGGTGCCATGTCAGAAAAGTTGTGTTTATACTGACAGATCTTGTGACACTTAGATTGCACACAGGTGGACTTCATTTCACTAATTGTGACTTTTGAAGGTAATTGGTTGCAGGATTTTTAGGGGCTTCATTGCAAAGTGGCTGAATACATATGCTCATGCCAATTTTCAGTTTTTTTTCAATTCTTTTTTTTATATATATTTATCACGTAAAATAAGATTAAGAAACATTTAAATTACAGGTTGGAATGTAACAAAATAGGTAAAAAGCCAAGGGGGTTGAATACATTTGCAAGGCAATGTAGTTTGGTTTGCTGTACTAAAATGTATGGTTACGTTTGCGTCATGAAAACCATCTGTGTATTTTAAGATAGATTTCTATATCTGACAAAAGGGAAATTCTAAGAATTAACTTATGTTGATATGAAAAACGCGAATTCACTGAATGAAATCTGATTTGCTGTTGGCTCCACCCAGTTTTTTTTGGGTCTTATCATAAACACAAATTTTGGGGACCATGGTTTTAATAGTGTCAGAATGGCAGCAATTTAAATTCCCCCCCCTGAAAGTATGTGACATCTGATGTGGCTCCTCACACTTTTTCCTTACCTTGAACTGCAGTTCCCCGGTGACAAACAGTCAAAAGTTTAGGTAAACCAATGCAATTTAATGGAGGATATCTGGCTGCCTTTTGGCTCTCAAAGATCAATTAATACTAGTTGTTTTATATCTAGCATTCATGCTAGCATTTAACTAGTAGAGTGGCATTCTGCTACAGTCCCACACTCCTCTAAAGTAGCAAATACATTTTACTAATCTACCTTCAAGCTGGCCAGCGTGCCTAGGATAGCAAATGAGCATTCTTGCCAAATTTCGCTGCCATTTCAGAAGATTAGTCGGCCAGCAACAAATTACTTCTTCTTCGGAACGCTTCGTTTTCCGAGGTTGCTTCACGAGGAAACTTCGGACGACTTCGGAAAGCCGAATTCCTGGCTTGGAGGCAAGTTTTGGTTGCATAAAAAAGTCTGTCCCGCCATTTGTGCGCCACTGCTCTAGGCTGAGTTTCATATCAAGCAACAAACCTAGCCTACAATACATATTAACTGAAAGTTACCCTTGTTCTGTACCAGGGTTTTCTAGATGAACAAATAGGCATTCTTCCTTAATTTCACACTAACTTGACTGCGTTGCAGTCAGGGGACCGTCCCTGCAATATGGAGAGCCCTTTTTTCAATTAACAAACAGTACATATTCAGTGAAACTGACATTCAAGCTGGCATTCATGTGAATCTAGAGGAGCAAATCGCCATTATTTCCAGTACCCTTCATTTAGGAATTGCTGCTCAAGAGAAAGTATTAAAAAACAAACATAGCCTGCAATAATTCTTTCAGAGTACAATCCATTTTAACCGTGAATGAAAGTATCTAGTAGAGCAAACATGTTTTCTTCCCAAATTTCACTCTAACTTAACTTCAGGCTGGGGACTACCTCTCAATGAATAAACATACTCTACAATATGTTTTCTGCCAACCGCACAGTACTGTGACCCTCTGCTATATCAAAGAACAAAACCAGCAATACAATTTAACATTCACTTAACTATTCATGTAAATTTAGGCATGCAAATAAGACTTTAGGGACCCATACTTTGAAGCAGGCCCTGCTTTCAATGAGTAAACGTACCCTACTATACATTTTCAGCCTGCAGAACATATTAATTGTAATCAACTTATAAGATGGCATTCCGGTGTATCTAGATGAGCAAATAAACCTAACTTGAATTTAAGCTGAGATTCCCACATACTTCACCTAGCAGATATAGCATGATGCAGCAGCATTTCCATAGCACACCATGTGCCACTTGGTTCCATTGTCTGGAGCTGCTTTAACTATCATGCATGTAACTGACTTTAAACTAGTGTGGCCAAAATACCGTATATTGTATGGTTGTTCATTTTATAAGGGTTTTCCATCTCAGAAAAATGATTTGTTACTTGGTGGGTTATATTTGTGGGTATATTTGCTGCAGTGATATAGTGGTCATTAGCTCAAACCTAATGCTAAATGTGTTGGTCCCAGAAGGTACTTTCATTTAACCCTTTAAGTGCCAGCAGAATTTCACATTTCACATGCATTCCGTGCCAGATGTTTTTTTGAACATTTTGTGCTCTCTTGTGGAGCGGGTAGGGTGTCTTAACTTTTTCCTCCGTTAGAATACACATTTTTGTTATCCTTTTGTTTAAGAGTTACTCAATGTTAATTTTTTGTTTACTTGCCATTAAATCACTTTCTTTTCCAGAGATAAATAAAAACAAGATTATACCTCGATATGTGAACACTTCTTAAAAAGAACTGAATATTTAATGTGGTATCTTAATTTTTTCACATGACTAGCTGCATTGATATCCTATATCCGCTTTTAAAGGAATAGTTCAGTGTGAAAATAAAAACTGTGTAAATAGATAGGCTGTGCAAAATAAAAAATGTTTCTATAATAGTTAGTTAGCCAAAAATGTAATGTATAAAGGCTGGAGTGAACAGATGTCTAATAAAACAGCCAGAATCCAACTTCCTGCTTTTCAGCTCTATAACTCTGAGTTAGTCAGCGACTTGAAGGGGGGCCACATGGTACATTTCTGTTCAGTGAGTTTGTAATTGATCCTCAGCATTCAGCTCAGATTCAAAAGCAATAGAAATGACCCACGTGGCCCCCCCTCAAGTCTCTGATTGGTTACTGCCTGGTAGCCAGGGTAACCAGTCAGTGTAAACCAAGAGAGCTGAAAAGCAGGAAGTAGTGGTCTGACTGACTTGTTATACATCAAATCACTCCAGCCTTTATACATTACATTTTTGGCTAACTTACTATATTAGAAACATGTTTTATTTTGCACAGCCTATCTATTTACCCAGTTTTTATTTTTACACTGAACAATTCCTTTAACCTCTTATTTGCTTATCTGGTGAAAAAGGAAAAAACTTCTACCTGCCACAGTTAATAAATCTTGTGATCTATGGCTCCTCTTGCTTCTTATGTGGATTACTGTCTTTTAATGATCCAAATCTCTATATTCTGCAAATTAGCAAAAATCTTCAAAATGCTAAATTTTTGTAAAATACTTTCCACCCCATGGAAATTCAGAAAAAAATATTTTAAAAATGTTGTACAAAAGACAAAATCTGAAAACAGTCTGTTAAAAAGACAATTCACAAAGTTAGATAGCAGTTATTATCTCCACTTTTATTTTGTCTCAGTATCACCTCTTTTGTGAATTCCCTCTATATGTCAAAGATAAAAAAAAAAATTGGCATTTTTCATGATATAGGAATTTATACCAGAAAAAATGTATTTTATGCACAAAATTAACTGATCTGCAAAGCTTGAAATGTAGTAGATTCCAAAATCAAAAAATCCTGGGAGAGTAGGTTTACTCAAGGAAACTATATATTTCTGAAAAGTACACTTTCCAAAATGGGTAACCATGTCTTTCTACTTCAAAGTACCAAACATCAAAGCTTTTCTGAATTTACTGGTTTCTAAAAAAAACTTCGGAAAAATCACCTCAAAGCTTTGCAAGTTTGTATCTCCAAAGTAGCATTGGGTACTATGAAAAAACATCCTAAATATGTATGCCAGCGGCCCACTGAACAGAATGGTAATTACAATGGACATCAAAGTATCTGTCATTTAGAGGCCCCAAAATGAAGTTAGTGCATACAAATTATCTCGGAAGTAACTTCAGCTACTGAATAGTCAACACTTAATGCATTTTTTGAGTGGTAAAACGCAAAAATGTTAACCATATATTTTTGGAAAGTACATATTCTGCGAATCCAAAATGGGTAACCATGTCTTTCTACTCCAAACTACGTAACAATGCTTTCCCAAAACGGTTTTGATAAAATGCCTGAAAATTCCATCAAAGCTTTCACTTTCTAGCATCTTATCTCCCACATACCATTAGTTACCAAAAAAATAAAAAAAATAAAAAAAAATCCTAAATATGAACACCAGAGGTCTACTGAACATTTTGATGCCCAATATGGATAGATTTACCAGACTTTGTGGAGTACAAAGTCACCCAAATGAAAATATGCATATGTATTTTCATATCTGACACAGGCTGCTGCAATATAAGCACCTGGGATATGTATTATGTGCAATAAGAACCCTTTAACAGTTTGGAGACCCTAGAAAACAATATTTTTGGAAAGTACAAATTCTGAATAATTTAAAATGGGTAAATACTTCTTTTGTACTGCAAACTACAAAACTGCAAAGCCATGCTAAACGTAGCTTTATGAAATTTCTGAAAATGGTCAAAAAGCTTGCATTTTTCCCCATTGTATGCTCAACATTCAGTAAAATATCAGCTTAAAACTTCCTAAATTTGAATTCATGTTCTACATTTTGGTGCTTATTATGCATAAATTTACCAAATTATCTGGTGTACAGAGTCACCTGGTGTATGTATTGTGTGCTGTAAGACCCCCTTATAGTACAGAGGCCCTAGAAAATCATATCCTATAATCAAGTTCACATTAATTTCATTTTGGATTCATCAGAATAAGTCTTTCAGGCCATGCTGAACATAGTAGTTTTTCTGAAATTTATGAGAATTGTCGCAAAGGTTGCTTTTACCCCATTTTATGATGAATTTTTGTTACGTACCAACAAAGCAAATACTAAATATGAACGCCAGAAGTCTGCTGAACATTTTGATGCCCAATGTGCATAGATTTACCAAACTATGTGGTACACAAACACCCCAAATGG
The DNA here is from genome assembly GCF_017654675.1 of Xenopus laevis. Lineage (NCBI taxonomy): Eukaryota > Metazoa > Chordata > Amphibia > Anura > Pipidae > Xenopus > Xenopus laevis. Next base: position 69,009,254 of record NC_054388.1, read on the forward strand.
ATATAGCAGACCATTTCCATCGGCAAGAACAAGTAACAAAGAAGTATGCAATAAAATCACTAAAGTCATAATCACAGTTTGAATATTTTGGCTTGGCCAATACCTAGGCAGAAGTGAAAATGCAATAAAATGGCTGAAAATGCAATATAAATGCACCGAAATCACCAAAATTGTAATATATTCCCCAAAATAATATACAAAAGGTATTGCACACTGCAGTTAGTGAATGTTCTTTACAATGGCAATAACTTTTTAGGCCAAAAAAAAGTAGATTAATTAAAAAAGCCACAAAATTTACAAATTGCGTGAGTGGTGTGAACCCTCCCATCCAGTGGGTTTTGGCACAGGGGCAGTCCAGGAATTCAGCGCAGCAGCAAAAGTATTTTGCAAGTGTTTGCTGCTGCCTTGGGGCCTTTGAGAGATCACTGCCCAAGGGCCACTTGTTCCCGTGCTCTGGTCGTTGCCTAGGGGCAGTGGAATTAGCGGGAATGGAGCAAGCTGCTTTACAAGCCACTCCTCTACTCCCCAGCCTGGAAGTGCTGCAGATCATAGAATCTTTCGGTGGCACTTTGGGACTTTAAGTGCCAGATTGTAGCATCACAATCTTTGAATAAAAGGGTTAAATGGTTTACTTGCCTACCACTAAGCTAGTTGGCAGTGTATTTTATAAACTTTACAGTAACTTTTGGTATTTACCTCACAATCCCTATAGTTATTGGAGTGACTATGACTACATACATAAGTACCAATTGCATTTTTTTCACAGTTGTGTTTCCTGTTTCCACAGGGTTATAGTTTACGTGCACTGCCTGCAACCTTTTCCCATATTATGCTTGCCCTTCCTCTTTGTTTTTCTTACGGCCAGGTTTATAATGTTTCCTGAGCTCTATTATTTTCTTTGAGCTTGATGTAATGAATCATTAAATTTCTTATGTACTGTGTATGCACTCTTAGATCTGCGCCAGAGGACGGCAGCTCAAAGAAACATAAGTGTGTCCACCCCAGTAAACCCAGACCAGGAATCACCACAAGTTCCAGGGCTGCTGGCGGCAACTCCAGCTCTTCAAAGAGATACTTCGGGTCCTGGTGGCCCCCCTGAGCGGTCTGTTCAGCCAACACCTCAGTCAAACATCTTACAGAGACGCCCTGGATCACCTGTGACTGCAGTATCTGGAATGGGTAAACAGAACACTTACTGTTATTTACAGTTTATATAGTTTTCTCTGGTTACCAATAAACCTGGCAATATCCAGGCGCTATGGAAATGGCATTTCATTTGGAAATAGGAGTGCAGTTATCTGATTAAGCAGGAGTTCCATATTCAATTAGCCATAACTCTTTACAGCTGGCACCTTGTGATACTGAAGCCTATTGCTAGAGCTCGTTTAACTGTTATGGCTTCTTTGTTTAAATGGCAATAAAACTTTGCAGTATTCTGTAGTCAACAATATATATACCATACAGTTTTACAGCTCTGGGCTTAAAAAAATAAAAATAAAAAAAAAAGCTTTATATGGATCAGTTATATGAGCAAACATGTTTTTTTTTAACAAATGTTTGTTTACATCTCTTCACTTTTTATTTTATTTATTTAGGATTGCAATGCAAATAGAGGGAGACTTAATATGCACTTCTGAATATGCACTTATGAAATGCTCCTCATTGTTACCCTCAAATTTGTTACAATTTTCTAAAGTCATTTAAGAGCAACTATCACTTGGCGATGAAACAGGCTTCTTCATCGACAAGCTTAATTTCTCTGATGCTTTTAAGACGCATGGCTTTTATTGCAAAGGCTCAAGCCTGTTGGAGCATTTGAATGGTTGCAACATAAAGATTAACTGTAAAATACAATAGAAACAAGAAGAAAATAAATAACCTAACTATATATATATATATGTGTGTGTGTATATCTATATGTGTGTGTGCCTCCTACCCCCCCCCCAACAGTTTTTGCCTTTTAAAGGGGTGGCTTAAGGTAACTTATTATGTTACAGAATGTCTAATTCTAAGCAACTTTTAAATTGGCCATTCATATATTCTGCTTTTGACTCTCTACAGCTTTTTGCAGGAGGGGGGAGGAAATTACTGGAAAGAATAAAAAAAATAGTTATTGCTACTTTTTATTACTCTTCTTCCTATTCAGGCCCTCCACTATTCATCATCCAGTCTATTTTTCAAAAAATAAGCTGCTAAATAACTCAAACCACAAAAAACAGAAACCATTGCGAAGGATTTCATCATACTATAAACTAATCTAAGGGTGAACAACCTCTTTACACAAAAGCCTGTTATTATTGTCTTAACCAGCTGCTTCTTCTCCTTTGTTTCAGGAGTTAGGGTAGGACTACACAGGCGTTCTCTGTGTGATCCGATGTGCTGCGACGGAAATAAGGTAAGTGAATGCAGCGTCGGATTAACGATGCGACACCATCCAACAATGCATTCACCTTATTTCCATCCCATCCGTTTTTTTGCAGCACGTCGGATCGCAGAAAACAGCCGTGTAGTCCTACCCTAAGAGTCAATCATGCAGAGGGTTTTAGTTGCGTCTACATTTGAAAAACGTTATAACCGATACATACATACAGTAGTATACAACTTAAAACCAAAGTTTGTGTTTGTTTTCTTAAAGCTTCTAGTGCTGTAGATCAGATAAATGGACCAGGTAAAACATCGCCATAATGCCAGCTAGCAGTAGCATAATTTTTTTCTTGTAAACATGGATGAAGCATACAGCAAACATGGCAGTATACAGCAGATCAGTCAGTCGGCACACAAAAAACAATGGCTGTTCTATACTGGGTACAAGCTAAAGTTCTCACTGCTGCAAATGCATATCCTTTTTATCAGCTTTGCAGTAAATTAAATAAAGGCTAAAAACGGTAGTTTTTAATTTTGGCTCAAAATTGCAAGTTATAAAATGTATACTTTTATACTACATACTCGCTATCCTTCGATTTCCCTCCTTAAAGACTCTTAAGGGGCAAACTATTAGAGGTCATTGTATGTCTGGTTGCTTGCTGTGAGAAGAACAGCTGGAAGGCTTCTCTCTGTCTATCGGATAGCAGATGCCAATTCAGGAAAATATCAGATTATTGTGCTTGCTTTCAAGAACCAATAAAACACTCTATAAATATTTAGCTTTTACTGAAGCAAATGAATTAACCTGTTGTATACTAAATGAAGGTTTCCTTGTGCTCTTCTCTGTCATAATGGACAGATGGATTTTTGGCAGAGTTAAATAAAAGTGGGTTTAATTTTACACTTGAATCAGGGTTTCCAAACCATTTCTGACTAAAATATTTTTTTAACTGACATGGAAATGTGCATGTTCTGCTTCAATGTTTAACCTGGACCTTTAAGAAAGACGTTCTGGTTCCCTATAATGCACTGCTTTTGTGTTTCACTCGCATTTTGTGGGTGGGGAAAAAAATTTAATTTTATGGCTTCTTGCTGCTGTGCTCCCATATGTTGGAAAATTAATAAGCAGCAGCTATTTGAGTGTGTGCCAAGCCTGCAGGAATGACCAGCCATCTTACAATGATTGCTTTTGATGTTTATATTAATTACTGTTGTCCATAACAGCATGAATAGCAAGATACATGGTTGGGAGACGCTTACGAATATAAAAAGCCATTAATGTACATTACGGCAGAGAACTGCTCTATAAATGTGATATTTTGCCTGCCTTTGTTCTCATTTCATAGTTTTGATATATTCTGGCAAACTTGCTAAATCCCACATGTTTTCTGCAGGCATTCCAACAAAGTCAAAGATTCCATGTAATAACATGTATGTCACATAGCTACAGCACTCTTACGTTTAATAGCAAGTCAAGTGAGCCTCTTATTGATATCATGCCTTTGCTCATAAGCTTGGGAGTTGTCATGATATTTAGAGCACCAGATAAATGCAGTCTACAGAGGAACGCTCTCTACTGGCTAAATTTGGAAATCATAGAATGCTTGTTTTAGCATCACTAAACTATGATTTTTAATTTTTAGCTTCTTAAAGGAACCGTAACACCAAAAAAATGAGTGTTTTTAAGTAATGACAATGTACTGTTGCCCTGCACTGGTGTTTTCTTCAGAAACTCTACAATAGTTTATATAAACAAGCTACTGTGTAGCCACAGGGCAGCAATTCAAAGCTGAAAAAATGAGAAAAGGCACAGGATACTTGGCAGATAACAGATATGCTCTCTAGTATACAATGGGATTCTTTGGAATGTATTTGTTATCTACTGTGTATCCTGTGCTTTAATTTATGATTTATTAGGCGAGTAGAATAGTTGGGGGCAGATTTATCAAATGAGAATTTAGAAATCACCAAAATAAAACGTGCTCACTTTTCTGTTCTAAATTGATACATTAGTTGATTCATCAGCTGATACATTTATTATCTTTGGCCCTGGTGTTAATTAAAGGGGTTGTTCACCTTTGAGTTAACTTTTAGTATGAAGTGAAGTGTGATATTCAGAGACAAATTGCAATTGGTTTTAATTTTTTATTATTTGTGGTTTTTGAGATATTTAGCTTTTATTCAGCAGCTCTCCAGTTTGCTGTTTCAAGTATCTGGTTGCTATGGTCCACATTGCCCTAGCAACCATGCATTGATTTGAATAAGAGACTGGAATATGAATAGGAGAGGCCTGAGTAGAAAAAGGAGTATTAAAAAGTTGCAATAACAATAAATGTGTAGCTTTATAGAGCATTTGATTTTTAGGTGGGGTCAGTGACCCCCATTTGAAAGCTGGAACGTTTCAGAAGAAGGCAAATAATTCAAAATCTATACAAAATAAATAATGAAGACCAATTGAAAAGTTGCTTAGAATTACATTCTAAAATGTATTAAAGGTTACCTTAAAGTTACCTTTAAAAAAAATTACCTTGCCGGAAGCTGTTAGAATTTATAAAGTAGTTGCTAATATTCTACTGATGCTACTGAGAAGTGTATCAACTAATGTAGCAAAAATGCAGGAGACAAGAACTTTAAACTTGCATTTTGGTAAAAGGTGAACTATCTGAAAACAACTGAATGGAAAGAAGTTTGAAAGGTGAACAATCCCTCTAAATAAAATGATCACACATTGCCTCACGTTAAAAAAAATAAATAAAAAAAAATACAGAATGTACTCTGAAGAATTGATTTTTCTAAAATGTGCTGGTTTCGTAGACCATTTTTGGTGCAAGTTTTTTTAAAGAAACTCTTGAATAAGTGCTCATCCCCCAGACCTGTATGTCGGGTGCCCAAAAAGTAGATCGGGATCTACCAGTAGATCTTTAGCTGGTGATCAGTGGATCTCAAGATATCCGCAAGAAGCCCCCGCAAAGTCCCATTGTTGAAAAAAAAAAGACCTGCTGAAGATGTTACAACTTGCCAAGGAACATATTGACTGGCCTAAAGGGAAACAGCACAACATTTTGTGGTCTGATGAAAGCAAAATTGTTCATTTTGGGTCTAGGAGCCACAGTTTGTCAGACAACGCCCAAACACTGAATTCAAGCCACAAGACACTGTGAGGATGTTTCTCATACTATGGTGTTCGACCTATTTACCACATACTAGGGATCATGGATCCATTTCAATACATCAAAATACTTGGAGGTCATGTTACCTTATGTCGAAGAGAAAATGCCCCACCAGTAAACGAGCAACATCTTGGTTCCAGACCAACACGATTGTCATTATGAAGTGGCCAGCCCAATCCACAGACCTTAATCCAATAGAAAACTTTTGGCGGGACCTCAAAAATGCGGCGAGGCAAAAGCAGAATTGTACAATGCGACAGATGTCAGAAGTTAGTCGACTTTGTGCAACACAGATGTACAGCAGTTCTCAGAAACTGTTATACAACTAAATATTAATTCAGTGATTTGAAATGAAAGCGTAACATTTTTCAGTTTATATAGTGAATCTTTGAGTTTGTAAAGAAGAATGCAGACACTTTTTTTGAAGGGCCAAATATTCCCCTTTATTCACTTTTGGTAAAGGAATAACACACATTTGATAATTTTTTCTTCATATTTTGATGTGGAATAGAATGTGCAGTGTTCCTAGTGCATTTGCATGTATGGGAATTAAAGCTATTTTAAGGATTTTGTGCTTTTATTTTTATTTTTTTAAACACACTACTATTCTGAACACAACTGTATGTTAACATGTTTTAATCCCTCCATCCCCCAGGGCCTCCACTGGCAAGACCAATTCTTCCAAGGGAAAGAGGTGCAATGGATAGAGTAATTGAGTACCTGGTTGGTGATGGTCCACAGAACAGGTAAATGGTTTCTTCCAAAGAAACAGATTGCAACATACAAGTCACAGTAAACCTTATCAGTTATGTAACTTATAATAAAGATTCAAACCTATATAGCCATATATTGCTGTTTACATCTTTCGTTTGAAAACACTCCCCTTCTATATTCCCTACTACAATGCAGATTATGTAGTAAGCAAGATTTAAAGTATTCAATGTTTTATTAAGACTAGATTGAAATCAAAAAATTGAGGGTTTCTGCTCCCATTGGAGGTGCCGGCATCTCGTTTTTGGATGCCGGCGACCATTCTTGGACGCCGGCGAATATTCTTGGAGACTATTCTTGGACACTGGCGACTATTCTTGGATGCCGGCAACTATTCTTAGGCGCCGAGACTATTCTTAGACGACTATTCTTAGACGCCGGCGACCGTTTTTGCGCTTGACCCGAGTATAAGCCGAGGTAGAGTTTTTCAGCATATTTTGGGGGCTGAAAAACTCAGCTTATACTCGAGTATATACGGTACATTTCATGGATAATTAATACTTAAAATATCTTTTCTAGATACAATCGATACATTACGGATGTGTTGGTGAAGCGGTCATTAATTTGATCATCAAATATTGGAAATTAATTAAATCTAATGTTTTAAAATTAAGTAAATTTGCTTTTGGGAAATGAAGGTTTTTTCTTTATCATCTGAGAAAAATAGAAGTAGTGTTAATTTGGCTGGTATTATTACAGAAATGTGTTGGGTTAACATGTGGTTGTGTATTCTTATGGCCATACAACTTCCCCTTTAAAAAAAAAACTTTGTTAATCAATAGGTAAAACTGGTTGCTATCTCTGGAGCAACCTTTGTTATAACAATATTGTCCTAATGTTATTATTTTAGGTGAAAACTGAAAAGAAACTCTCGTGTAGCTTGATTATAAAAAGGCATTTCCAACAAACAATATAAATAGGCATTTCATACATAGGAAATTCCTGCTTTGTTTTGAGACCCTTGCTCTGCGCCTGCATTAAGCCTCAAAATTATCCCCAAGCCTAGTACATATTTGATCAAATATAATTATAGTTTTTTTACCGGTAGGACTGCCTTTTTATCTCTGACTTTTAATTTATTTAAATTTGAAGAAGGCAACCTGCTAGGGTACTTAGTGACTTGAGTAAAGCAAACTAGTCATGCAATGGGTAGAGTCCCCACAGAATACCTGAAAAGCTGTCAGGCAGGTTCATAGGTGCCTTGGGAGGTTGTTAGGCTAAAAAAAAAAAAAAATAACAAATCTATGATCCCTAGAAACCTTGCTTATTAGGGACATAACTTCCGGTCATGGATCCATCCCACCATGTTTCTATTTAGCAAAGTCAACAAAAAGGGGAACCAAAGATCACTTTGTTGTTCATTAAAATCCACAAGAAAGCAAAGCTGCTTAGATTGATTAGCATATTAACATAAAAATCTATAAATGGTGGAACTCTTTGTTTTTCTTTAGATATGCCTTGATATGTCTGCTGTGCTTTTCCCATAATGGAATGGAACTTAAAGAAGAATTTGAATATGTTGGTTAAGCAAGATTTGTTTAGACTCTTTATAGTAAATTTTTATTCCTGTAAATCTTCTAAATATGCTGTCCAAGCTGGTTTACATGCCAGTAGTAACTATCTAAATGTTACCCTAAGTATAAGAGTAAGTTAGAGATACTAAGCACACTTATTTTTAGCCACTAGGACTGCCATAAATCCCGCCCAACTGACTAGACAAGGTGGCTAAAATAGGTGTGTTTAGTATCTCTAACTTTACTCTTATACTTAGGGTCACTCATTTACCTAGTTATGCTGGGATGCAAATCAGTGTTGTCTACCTTGTGGTTCTGTCTGAGGCAGATAGCTCAACATCTTGACCAAGTGTCCTCCTCCACATGTCCCCTTTTAGTAATCTTTACTACTTAATACTCTCCAGACAGCCAGATAAATGTTTAATCAACAATATTGTACACAATTTGGAAAACTGTTTAAAACTGTTTGATTAATTTTTCTGATTTTATTTACTTCAGCTTTTAGATGTGCCTACTGCTATTTCCTCAATCCTGCTAGAAAGACTCGTCCACAGGCACCACGGCTTCAAGAAATCAATTTTGACAGGCAAAGGCACAGAACTGACTCTCAAGGCTCTGTTAGTGCTTTGCAGCCCCCTGCAGCAGAACAGCAGGAAAGCCAACACTCTTCAGGTACACGTGAGATGAAGACCTGATTCTTAGAATTCTCCGGAATAAAACGCAAAAACTATCAATCTGCTTTTTCAAGTAATTTTTTTGTCTTGCTACTTTAATATAATAGGTATGTTCCATGTATAATCCAGTCTAAAAGCTTGGGATGCCTTTTAAATGGTATGTCTTGCTACTTTAATATAATAGGTATGTTCCATGTATAATCCAGTCTAAAAGCTTGGGATGCCAATTCCACTTAATACAAAATCTAATGTCAAGCTGGAAATCCCCTGTATCACCAGTGATGGGTGGATGAAGTTAGTCAAATTTATGGTGACTAAATATACACAAGAAAAACATTTGAATACCAGTTAGTTATATTGCTATGCAACACATATGTTATAGTTGGGATTCCCTTTTAAATGGTCTGCTTACCCTTTAATTCCAAATCCAGAGCAAGGCATGGTATATTCCATGAGGTATTCTTTATTATACAGATGGCCTAATAATGCTTTTATAATCTTGGTAAATAATTTCTCTAGTATTTTGCCTTTTTGTTTTGCATGTATTTTAAGGGTAACATGCATTTTATTCAGCCGGCAAAATGACCTAATACCAAATATTGTTTTTAAGAATTATTTGATAATTAAAACTGTGACCTCCTTGCAAAATGCCAAACCATTTCTAAAAATGTCTTTGCCTGTTTGAGATCTGATCTTTTTTTGGTGATTTTGCTGGATTAAGACTTTCATTCTCTCTCTGGGTGGTTCTGTTGGTGCTCTGGTATTTATAAACTGCACATGAAGTGTTACAGGGAGAGGGAAAGTGCTGGTTGCAGTGTAAGCTTTAGTGTTGCAGATTTCTTGCTTATGTACTGTATATGCAACACTGGCTGATTACTGCTCTTTAGCACAAGTATACAAACTGAATATTGTCTTGCTAAATTCGTTGTCATGCTAAGCAGCTATATAGGCTAGTTGTACAAGCTTCGCAAACATATTTGCATTTTAAGATTTTACATTTGTTTTATTGTGAGTCTTGATTTACACTATTGTCTTGTGTTCCATTGGCTATGGAAGAAAATTCACCTGTACAAGCAGAGGATAAAGAGATAGAAGAGGACTCTACGTGCAGTGAACAGCAGTGGGAAAAAGTACCTGATGATAGCGAGAAAGACAAATCTTCAGTTACTGAATTAAATCCTCCTCTTCCTGCTCCTGCAGCCAATGAACGTGAAGAATCTTTTATGTAAACAGAATAAATGTTATGAGTGCCTCCATTAGTTAATGGCAGCTTCATTCTTGCAGGCTTGTGCTCTTATGGAACTTCCTACAGAATAAAAGGTTTTATAGTCTGTCTAAAGCTGGTAAACAGAATGTTATGCTGTATCATAAGCCTGTAGTTAACACAGCACTGGGGAATGTATAACTATTTCTTGAATGGGCCTATAGTTTTTGATCCCATTCTAAGCTTTGAAGAATAAACACATTTTATGTTTAGTATTTAAGTCTTTTTTTTCAAAATTATTTATTTTATATTAATAAGGAAATCTGTCTTTTATCTGAATGGACCACCGTCTGTACTCGGTGTCTAAATTTCACAGAAAGCAATATGGAACCTAGCACTTTTTTATTTTGTTTTAGCTTGAATTATAATGGTCAAGTTCACATGCACAGTATGTATAATTTGCCATGAAGCAACTGACTTGGATTGGCCACAAATGTTTGAATGGATCATGTTTGCACAAAAAAATAACATAGGTAGAACATTGTATTGTCTTTCAGTTCTGAATGCTATTTATAGATTTCCAGTTATGGTACATACACCTTCTACAATGCCTTTTGTGTGTTTGTATTTTGTAAAATAAAGATAATTTAATTATGAAAGCTGGTTTTAAGCATATGATTATAAAGGTATGACACTGGTTTGAATTCCTGAAACATTCAAGCAGAGGAGCCAAAAAACCCTTCACAATGTGTAGTGTAAAGCCTTCTGAAAACAGAAGGCATTTACATGTCTCATGCTACACATAGCACTGCCTTCATACCAAAAAAAGAATTTTAACTCTCATAAAGCATTATGGGTGGGGACATGCAAATCACTTTATATATCCCTTTAGAAACTATTCATCCAGAACTGCTGGTTTTATAGCACAGACACAGCTTAATAGTTCAGAGACATATTTCCAAACTTCTAGATGGCCTGTTTCAATATTGTTACATCTCATCAGTGCAAAATATTGGAACATGGGTAGGGCTTGGAGAGTAGAAAAACTAACCTGGTAAGGATGAAACAAGCTAAATGAAGCCAAAAAGCCCATCACAATTACACACAGACCTGGACTGGGAGTCAAAATAGGCCCTACCATTCCAAGTACAAAGAGGCCCAAACAGCCCCCTATATGGTAACTTTCTATGGAACCATACAGCAGCCCCTCTGGCATTTGCCAGAACCCACAGATTGCCAGCCCGGGCCTGATTAGACATACAGTGTACAGCCTTCTGAAAACAGAAGTGATTTACATGCCTCATGTTACACACAAAGCACTGCCTTAACTGTAAGGCTGGATCTGTGTTATAAAGCCAGTGGTAATGGATGCATAGTTTCACTGGACAACTCCATGTCATACTTACCGGGGGGATAGCCGCCGCCCCAGTGCTCCCATCAGAAGGACCCTCCCCAAAGCTTTAAAAGCCCAACCCCACCCCCCAATCTGGTGTCTTTTTTCCTTCTGCTTCAGTTCAGTATTTTTGCTCCTGTTAGAAGCAAGTTTTCTTTTTAACCTTGAGGTAGTGTTAGGGCTTGTTGGTAAGCGTCCTTGTGATCTCTCCCCCCCCCCCCGAGCACGTTACCTCATGTATGGAGTCTTCAGTGTTTCATCATCTGGATCAGGTAGGCACAATGTTACTGTCGCTAATATCCCTGGTTTGTCCTTGATCCATGTGCCTGATTATAACCTGTGAGGTTTCTCCCCATTCGTGTGCCTACTTGGGCATGTCTAAAAAACGTCCAGCGGCATTGGGGAATATGGCCCATATACCCCTTTTGATTTTTACAGATGGGAGAGGGAGGTGGCAGTTAAAGTAACCTGGTGAAATCCCAGGGTTGCCCTGGGGAGTGGGGTTAGCAGACATCTGTGTGGTGAAGAATATTTAATTAGTGGCCTGAGCCTTATGGCCTCCTTTTTTCCCCTCTTTACTGGGGTATTATTCTTTTCTTTTCTGGAGGAATTTAGGTTTCAGGGCCAGCTGCCTCCCTCACAAGTCTTTCCCAAGGTGGAGGTAATTTGCAAAAAAAAAACAAAAAAAAAAACCTAGGCCTTTAATCTGCTGGCAGTTAAGAGCTAAGCTTAAGATAGGAATGCCATCCTGTTGCTGGAGTCTCTTAACTCTTAAGAATGGATGAGCCAGTTTTGCTATTGGGGGAACTGTGCAGCTGCAATGCTGATCTGTACGTTCTATGAACAATGCTAATGTAATGGCAGTGATAATGCAATACTGATCTCCATATTCTGGGAGCAGTGTTAATGCAATGATGATCTGCAGGTTCTGAGGGCAGCGTTAAGGCAAGGCTGGTCTGTGTGATGTGAGCATCAGGACTGGACTGGGATTCAAAATAGGCCCTGCCATTTCTAGTACACAGAGGCCCAAACAGCCCCCAACAGCCCACTTAATAGTCATTTTCTTTGGCATCTTACAGCAGAACCCACAGATTGTCAGTCCGGGCCTGGTGAGCATTGTTAATAAAATGCTAGTGTCCTTATGTGAGCAGTGTTAATGCAAGCTGATCTGCATGTTATGTGAGCAATGGTAAGACATTGTTGCTCTGTATGTTTTGTGAACAGTGCAAATGTTATTCTAATATATGTTTGGTGAGCAGTGATAATACAATGTGGATCTGCAGGTTCTGTGAGCAGCAGCTGTAGGTAATTAGGTAATTACTCTGGAGGTCAGTGTCAGGTGCAGTTAATGAACAGGAAGATTCCCCTCCCACTTCCTCCCTTAGCAGGTCAGATTGATTCTCAGAAGCATCAGGTAAGATTCTATGTTACAGTTCTGTTATAGTAAAGGGTTGTTAATTAAATGAACATGCACTTCTTTTACTCTGCTTTCTGAGTCTAGCTAGCTTAAAAGCAAAGGCAGTGCTGTACGGGAGTAGAACACTGTTCAGCCACTGTATGACTGTGTATGTGGATACTGGCTAGCTGGCAGCCAGAGACACTGGGCTCTTGGGCAGAGTGCTCTCAGTCTGCATAATGTAGTAACCAAACTGAACATATATGTGGAAACATTTCAGTGGTTCTGAAACTGGCAGTAATAACCAAATTTGAATATACATGTTATACATTTCTTGGCCCTGGCACGGCTTAGTATTACAACCAAACCATGTATATGTGGAAACATTTCAGTGATTCTGGAACATGAATGTACATGTTCTACATTTCTTGGTCCTGGCTCTGCTTAATATTACAACCAAACTTAGCTTCCCGACGACTTACTTGAAATTTCCTGGCCAGACTGATAAACCTATTTCGATCAAAAATGGGACCCGACAGGGTTGCCCCCTGTCCCCCCTGCTCTATGCAATCAGCATTGAGCCGTTGGCCAGCTATATTAGAAACAGTCCGGATGTTATGGGAATCTCTGTCAAAAACTGTGACTATAAAATTGCATTATTTGCTGATGATGTATTATTAACGCTGACCCGGCCTGTCATTTCCCTTCCAAATTTATACACAATATTGGAGAAGTATGGGGCGCTCTCGGGCCATAAATTGAATTTGAGTAAAACTGAGGCTTTGCCTTTGAATATCCCACTGGTCGGCTTGAATACTCTGAAGGCAGATTTTCACTTCAACTGGAAGATGTCTTCCATAACGTACTTAGGTACTCAGATAACCCCACATTACAATGATTTATTTAAATATAATTATGCTCCTTTGATACTTCAGACTAAGAAATTGTTGACGAAATGGGCTGGTCACTCCCTATCCTGGTTTGGTAAAATTGCTTCTATTAAGATGAGTATCTTGCCCAAATTCTTGTATTTGTTTGAAACCTTGCCAGTAGCAGTTCCCTATGGTGTTCTTAAAGAAATTCAGACTATCTGCCACCAATATATATGGAATTACCGTAGACACCGGATATCGCAATCAGTACTGCTTTCGCCGACCGATAGGGGAGGCCTGGGAGTTCCATCTTTTGCCAAATATTATGAGGCCTCGCAGCTGAGGCAACTCTTGGCATGGTCACGTTGGGTACCCTACACCACCTGGGGGCAAATCGAAAACCAGTGGCATGATAGAGGACATTTAAATGCGTTTATCTGGAACCCGACTGGGTCTACCCCATCCCTGCAGGATTTTCTTTCCTCTACAAAGCTGACTCTGCAGATATGGGAAAGGCTTAGATGGAAATTTAAACTCTCCTCCGATCGGCCTCTAGGCACGATATATCTCAATAATGCCTTTTTTACACCCAGCCGTTCAGTGGACTTTTGTTCTAGATGGTCTGAAACTCGTATACATACTGTCCATGATCTATTGGACTCAAAAACTAAACGGATTTTACCCTTGGCTGATCTCACTAGGAGAGCTCCTCACATTCGTTTGCATCTATTTGAATATTTCCAGGTCAGACATTTTGTTGCCCCGTATGGTACCAGTGCACAACATACCACACTGACCGAATTTGAGAAAGTGGCCAGAGACGGCCTCCCCCAAAAGGGTTTGATATCTCGGATATATAAAATGCTACAGATGAGCCCGACTCGCCACTCATATGTGCTGAAATGGGACAATATATTACCTCAGCCATTGACTGAAGCAGAATGGTTTGCTATTTGGCAAAATGCTAAAAGTATGGTTACCTGTGTTAAACAGCGAGAGAATATCTACAAGATATTGATGTTCTGGTACCATACCCCGCAACAACTAAACAAATTTTTCCCTGATCATCCGGATGTTTGCTGGAGGGGATGTGGGGAGGTAGGTTCGCTCCCACATATTTTTTGGTCTTGTCCTATTTTACAACCTTTTTGGGAGGAGGTGATGAAGCTATTGAGCTTAGTCTTAGGCCAGCCAGTTATGAAGGACATTCCTACTTTTTTACTTGGGAAACCACTCCCCAACGTAAGGCGGAATGTCCAGAAATTAGTAAACCACATACTGACGGCAGCTCGCCAGGCAATTGCAGCGAAATGGAAGATGTTTCAATCACCTACCCTGGCTGAAGTGCTTACTAGAGTGGAATCTAATAGGAATTTCGAGTCTAGGATTGCTTATATCCGGAACACTATGGCACAATTCCTGGAAATATGGTCTTTTTGGGACCTGCGGAATGTAACTTAGGTGTAGAGTTATTTGTTCATTATTGTATACCAAACCAGGCTGGGGAGTTCTGGTCTATGACCTCAGCCCTGTTTTGTATGATTTCTTGCTTGGTCTGCTTCTTCAATTTGGTCATCGTGTTGGCTACCCTTTTATATCCCATGTGTAAACTCTGACTGGCAAGTTTATATAACTATTTAAGTATGTATGTATTTCTTATGTCTTTTCGTATATCTTATTTTATATATTGCTGACCCACTCATTTTCTTTTCCTTTTGTTGTTTTCTTTTCTTTTCTTTGAAGGTTTTTCTTCTTTGTATTTTTTCTTTTTTTTTTGATGAAAAATTTCAATAAAACTATTAGTTACAAAAAAAATATTACAACCAAACTGATTGTATATGTGGAAACATTTCAGGGGTTTTGGAGCTAGCAGTAATAACCAAATATGAATGTACATGTTGTACATCTCTGGGTCCTGGCACTGCTTAAAACTACAACCAAACTGTATGTATATGTGGAAACATTTCAGTGATTCTGGAGCTGACTTTAAAGGGCATGTAAAGTCTAAAATAGAATAAGGCTAGAAATGCTGTATTTTGTATACTAAATATAAACATGAACTTACTGCACCGCAAGCCTAATCAAACAAATGATTTATGCTTTCAAAGTTGGCTACAGGGGGTCACCATTGTGTAACTTTGTTATACATCTTTGCAAGACTAAGACTGTGCACATGCTCAGTGTGGTCTGGGCTGCTTAGGGATCGTCATAAACACAGCTGCTTGTGTTCTGCTGGCCGGGAAGTAAGGCGGGGGCTCCCCCTGCTGTTCATAAGTATGATTGTTTCCCTGCTCAGCAGTTAGGGACCATCTGACAATTCCTATCCACAGCAGTAAATGAAGGGAGAATTTCACTGCATACAGTCAGGTTTCTTATAAAAACGGTACACATTTTTTAATTGAAGTATATAGGAGGTTTCTTTTTCATTAAAGAAAGTAAAAATGGGATTTTATTTTTTTGCATTTACATGCCCTGTAATAATCCAATATGAGTGTACATGTTGTACATTTCTTGGTCTGGGGACTGCTTAATATCACAACCAAACTGAATGTAGATGGGGAAACATCAGTGGTTCTGGGGGCTGTCTGTAATATCCATATATATGAATGCTCATGTTAAATATTTATTTGGTCCTGTCACTGGTTAATATTATAACCAAACTGAATGTATATGCTGAAACATTTCAGTGGTTTTGGGGCTGACCAAATATAAATGTACATGTTATGCATTTCTCTGGTTTGGACACCAATTAACATGACAACCAAACTGAAGGTAGGTGTTAAAACAGCTCAGTGATTTGGTGTGGGAAGGTTTTAGGCATTTCCAGATGGTGCCTATACAGCCTCCAGGTTTGTATGTAAGCATGGTAACACAAGTCACGGCTCCAGTATCCCTCTGTCATGTTTGTCTTATATAATGTTTGATTTAGGTTATAAGCATGGACTACTCTTGCAAACAAGCCATTTGGGTATCATACATTTGCTTAAGGTAACAGCTAAGACTGGCTTAAAGGCAGGAGCCAAGTCAGGTATAGGTATTAAGAACTTAATTAAGTACATCAGCTGTGCTGGGGATAAGTATTATACTCTTATACACAGCAGTACATAATGGCTTAGGGGACTGTGCCCTGGTGAGTATGACCCAACCAATATATGAATTATAGATGCAGTAAATGTGGTAATGTGATGTAGACATAGATCTTGTCCAAATGGATTGGATAAGGCCAATTTTGACTCATACAAAGGCTATGTAGTATATAGGATTATACACATGTGCATCACAAAGGTCAATGTAGGCATGTGTAGGTACTGGTGTGAGAGTAGTGGTCAATTCTGGTTTGTATGTATATGGCTATACTGCATATGTGCTCTAATGCAACAGTCAACAGTAGGTAGGTATTGTACAATTGCGGTATAACCACTGACTTCTACGCTACAACCATTGAGGTATATGTGGTCCATATTTTTGTTACATTCAAAACTATAGGCTGGTGGAGGTTTCATTCTTCAGTGTTTTATCTGGTATAGATTACACTTGGCCAGTTTTCCTTATTTGGAATAATTACCCTCCCATTGGGGATATTAGCTTGCTAATTAAATGCATTAAAATGAAGGGTCGTTAAAAACTTGCAATGAAACACAACTGTGCTAAAATGCAGATGTAAATACTTGTGGCTATAACCCCACAGAATAAAAATAAACCAATAAGTCCATGCATTAAGGTGCACTCAAGGCTGCATGTCAAATGCATGTGTGTAAAAGCCCATGAGCAAGGGATGCAGCTTGATGTTATGGATCTGTGATTATATTGCTTAAGCCTGTGATCATTCTAACACACACTTTTGGTAATGAATGGTATCAATAGGTCCTTGCAGTGACATCTAACCTTGTCATTCCGGCTACTTGACCCCTTACTAACTGAAACATCTGCTTCATTTTCAGAAATCTATTCATTAAAAAAAAAAAAAATCAATTTTCAATTGTGCCTTCAGTTGTTTAAAGAGTGGGCAAAATCAAATATTGCTTCTTTAAATTTGATAATGTATGGGTACAGAACTGTGACCTGTGATACATAGCAATATATCAATGTGACATAGCCAGTAAATGCTGCAATTACCTTTGTTACACCAGAGATTGTGTTCTATCTCTTAGGCAATTGTTTTCTTGGTTTATTAATTACACTGCCTGTACAGAGGATCTAATTGCTTTAGCAATATGACCCTGCCTGTTTAAGATGTTTACATACATATGTATTAGTAGCTGTTTTACCAGTCTCATAGTCAATGATGAGTGAAAAATCCAGCAGACAAGTTAAATAAGATGTTTATGTTCCCTGTACTTATGACTTGAGTAGAAGCTTTATCTTACTACGGTACAACATTTACATTTTATTTAACAAACACATCATTATATGGTTGTATAGTCAACACACAAGTAGTAGTGAACAAGACCTATCCAAGCTGAATTATTGCCTTACCATTAAGCCCTTCCCAGATATAAGCAGAATATCCAAGCACCAGGCAGGTTCAGCTTTGTGCATTGTTGTAGAGAGTACTGTATTCTCTGTAATCTGCTGTGCCTGCATCAAGAACCACTGCATCGGGCCAGGTAGAGACACAGAGCAGATTTCTGTGCCTGCAAAATCTGAATAATAAAATTAACTGTTAACATTTAATATACTTTCATACTGGGGAACAAATCATAAAGAATTTTGCCATTTAGCACTATTCTAACTTGACTGGAAATTTGAACTCGGCACATAATAAAGCAGCAAAGAGGATCTTTACAAATAAATCTGATTTTATTTTCTCAATGATACAAGTGTTAATTCTGTTGAATGGGGTTGTTCACCTTTGAGTTGACTTTCAGTATGATGTAGAGATTGATATTCTGAGGCAATTTGCATTTGGTTGTCTTTTTTTTATTATTTAAGGTTTTTGAGTTACTTAGCTTTTAATTCAGCAGCTCTTCAATTTGCATTATAAACAATCTGGTATCTAGAGTCCAAATTACCCTAGCAACCATGCAATGATTTGAATACGAGACTGGAATCTGAATAGGAGAGGACCTTTCTAGAAAGATGAAAAATAAAAAGTAGCAATAACAATAAATTTGTAGCTTTGTAGAGAATTTGCTTTTTAGATGGGGTCAGCGCCCATTTGAATGCTGGAAGAGTCAGAAGAAATAGACAACTAATTATAAAACTATAAAAAATAAATATTGAAAATCAATGGAAAAGTTGCTTAGAATTGGCCAGTCTATAACATACTAAAAGTTTACTTAAAGGCGAACCACCCCTTTAACTGAGTTGTAGCTGTAAATATTTTAATGGTTATAAAAATGCTTTTATTATCTAATGCATCAGACCTACTATACTACTTATTTACCCTGTATTTAAAGCTGTGTAATAGCTGCTGTTGCCCCCATTAACTTCTAATGGGGGGAAAGCCTTGACCACTAGTGATGGGCGAATTTGTTCCGGAAAAACAGCCAAATTGACACACACAAACTGACACACAATAAAGTCAATGGGATTGCTTTTAATTGTAGCCGGGGGCAGAATTGTTCAAATTTCCGAATTTATTCGCCCGCGGTGAAACGTGGAAATTCGACGCTAATTCGCGCGTGGTGAAACGTGGAAATTTGCCGCTAATTCGCGCCTGGCAAATAAATTTGCCCATCACTCTGACCACCAATGTTTGTTTTTTTTTTTTTTACTTTAATGGGGGACCCTGGCCACCAATGTGTTTTTTTTCTCTGGGGGGGGGGGGCTGGTCACCAAAGTTTGTTTTTACTTGGGGGAGCTTGTCACCAATGGTTTTTTAACTTGAAAGGGGTGGTCATAAATGTTTTTTTTACCTTTTATGGGGTACCCTGACGACCAATGGTTTTTTCTTTTTTTTTAATTTGTTTTATTGGGGGCCCGGACCACCAATGTTTTCTTTTAAACTTGTGGGGGCCTGGCCACCAATGTCGCACATTTGTGTGGGCTGCTTTGATTTTTTTTTTTTTTTTTTTGCCAGAACTGATTTTTACTACCAGTTCAGCCCTGACTACAACTTATGGGGAAAGAACAGAAAGGTGTGTGCTACCTCCCAATATGAAAGTAGGCAGAAAGACACACATAGGCAAAGATCTGTGGCTTCTGTAAATCAACTGTTGGCTTGACTTGTATCATGGCCAACTATCTCTTCATTAAATGGGAGCACATTCCAAGATATATCAACAGGTGTTGCACTACCTATTGCAGGCAGTCCAGTAGATCCAACAAAAGGACACCTGGATGGATGTTTGTGTATATAAGTGATGTGAATAATTAAGCTCTGTCTGATTAAAATTTATTGTATTTTATTTTTTTTGCGGCAATAGATTATGCAAGTATAAAGTTCAATAATTCTTGGTTTGGGTAAGTAAGCAGGCATAAAGAGATGAGTTGATTAATTTATCACATTAAAAACCAGCACTAGCTGGGAAATGCGTTGGGATTGGTGTCATGACCACATATGGCCGCGAGCCATGGAAATGTGACTTTAGAGCACAGTTTGATCAAGTGAAAAATGTGTACCACCACAGATGAAAATGATCTACAAAGCAGGAGCCCCACAATCATATATAAATTTACTGCCATATTGTGGTGATGCACACAGATTTTTTACGCTTTCCCTATATGTTAAACTCTATAATGTACCCTCTTACTTTCAAGGTATTTATTTCTGAGAGCTTGATGAGTTATAGTGTAAACCAGTTTGGTGTCATTCCCATGAAGAGCCTACTGAAGCTATTTTTTTTTTAATTATAATTGAGCCTTACTACAAGTCTTTATTAGGACTAGAAAAAGTAGTGCTTGTTGTAGGTTTTAAAATATGAAACTAAATGGCCCATGTGCATTCAGGATTGTCCAGTGGGCACTAACTTTGCTAGTAACTAGAGTAAGGAAAGCCCCCAAACATACAATTATATGACTATAATACACAAAATCTCACAATTTTCACAGTCAGCACCCTCACCTCCAAAGTACTTTAATGTGATGCACGTCCAACGGTTTCCAACCTCAATCCGTTAATCAATTCAAATTGTAGTAATAGACGGCACCAGTCATTGGTTTGTTGTTTTAAAATGCCTTTATTGGGACATACATTCCTATGTCCCAATAAAGGCATTTTAAGACAACAAACCAATGACTGGTGCCGTCTATTACTACAATTTATAATACACAAAAGCCATAAATATCCTGTAAATTATAGCCTTATAAATGGTGAGTTCTGATGTCATCAGTTATAAACGGTGAGTTCTCATGTAATTTCTGTCACATGACTCACTGAAACGTGTGTATTATAATAAATAAAGTACCCCCAGTTGCAAAATATGAGGATATTAGAAGTTACCTCGGAGTTCCATGACCTGCCTTCGGCCTTGTGTTTTTATATGGTAATGAAACTCCTCGGTAACTTATAATATCCTTATATTTTACAAGAGGGGGTACTTTATTCACTATATTATACAGAACCAGTTACCCACCAGTGGAAGTGCTGATATACAGAGGCAATGACACTCCCAGTGGATGTGCTGATATAGAGGCAATGACAGCCCCAGTGTAACTAAGGACTGCTAAATAGAAGCAAATACTCCCAAAGTATAAAGTTCTGATGAGAAGTAATGGCATCAGTCTATTAGCTGACCTGCATGTTCAATGCCTGAGTGTAAATGCGTACCATCCTTTAATTAAGGCCAGCTTAATGGATGGGCTGGAAGTCGCTAACAATTATTCCCAGCTGGTAAATGCAAGGGCGCTCCTGTCATAAGGCAAGTTGAAGAAGATGGCAACACCCTAAGGGGCAGATTTACTAAAGGGCAAAGTGACTAACGTTAGCGAAAATTCGCCAGCATGACGTCATTTTGTTACTTCGCAATTTACTAACGGTCGCTGGCGTAACTTCGCTAGCGAAGGAGATCGGCTCTAGTAATTCGCTCCCTTACGCCTGGCGAAGTTGCACTCTGGCGAATGCATGTAACTATGCAAATTCAATAAGATGCAGATTTTACTAAACATTACCTCTTGCGCCAGACTTGCCTTCACCACCTCAGACCAGGCGAAGTGCAATAGAGTAGATAGGAAATCCTCTACAAATAGTTGAACATTTTTCTAAGTCCCAAAAAATGCTGGTGACTTTTCATTTTTTCAGGGTGATAGGCTGCAAAAGATTGTACATTTTTTCGGGGGGACCCGGCTTCCCCCCTACATTTCCTAACATATGGCACATAAACTATACACTGGGCTCATGTGTAGGGCAATATAACAACTCTATTTTATTCTATTAAGGTTTCCCAGGCTTGTGTAGTGCAATGTATTTGTTGCTACATTTACGTCCGTTGAACTTTAACTTACCGCCGTATGCAAATGAGGAAATGCTAGTGCAACTTCACTTCGCTTGCCAGCGTTCGGCGCCCTGGACGCAAATTCGGATTTTAGTGAATTAGCGTTCTCCTGGCAAATCTATGCCTGGCGAAGTGTTGCGATGTGAGCGAATCGGATGCTAGCGCAAATTCAGCGCTTAGTGAATCTGCCCCTACATGTTTTCAGGGGCAGCAAAAAGCAGTTCCTGGTAACTTTAAAGGTTGAACTCCATGGCGCATTAAGACCTGATTCATCTCCAGGCGATGACACACATGCGACCTGTCAAAAGTGCAGAAAATAATGGCACTGCAGCTGCACTGATTACTTCTTTTTCTTCCTGGAAAAGATCTGCCTCATACTCATATCTTTTTGGTTACAAAATCTCCATCCAGGGAGGGCACAAGGTTAAGATCAAATCCCTCCTGCTAATTGTCCAACTCTGATAACTGTCCAACTGCAGTACATCAGCAACCATTTTTTTGCCTGTCTTAGATTTAAAGCCATGGCCTTATGCATTACACCTGGAGTACGATTTCCAGCATCCTCTTGACAATATGTAGGAGTACGCTATGAGTTTCAGTCTAGCAACAATTGGAAAAACACAGTGGTCTATAGTGAACCCTAGAACAGAATAAAATAATCATTATGTACAATCTATCATGAACATTTGAAATCATTCTGAAATTAAGGTGCCAGATTCCATTATCTGTTGCCTTTCCCTGAATAGTGTCTATGGGACGTGATTGAGTTTCATCCCTACTGTGAAGAAGTGTAACCTTGGCCCAGATATAGCATGAGAAGTTCCTGTTCCCTAGTCTATAAAAGAGAGCAACATGGGATGGGATTCATAGCCCATAGTCCCAGCTTTTTATTAAAAAGCCCAGAGTTTCTCTTTGATCTTTTGCACTGACCAAGAAAAAGAAACAACATTTATGAAACTTAATTAAAAAGAGCCCAGAACACTCAGCAGCTGCCCTTAGATACACTCGTAACAATTTAAAATAAGGAAACATACAATAGTAACTATTTAAGATAAACAAGTCTCAAGTCTCTTGGGAGAACTTGTCTCAACAGCTTAATGGGCACCTGTTGGGTAAAAATGTTATCCCCAACCAAAGGTGCGGGCTAATAGAGCTCCCTTCCGGTGCGGGTAGCCTAGCACTGGCGGCATTTTATTAGCCTGGACCTTTGAATGGGGCCTTTAAAGGGCAATTTCACCTCCATTAGCAAAACTGTGATAACATGTAAATATTGCCCTAAAACCCAAATGTGTTCAAACTTTCATAACCTGTTAAATTTTGTAAAATGGATGTGGTAATTAGGGGGTGTGACCATAAAATAGCTGTGATCTTTTTGTCCCTCTTTCCGTTTTTCATATATTGGGAGGTAAGCATAAAGCAAGTAGCAAGTATTATGCTGTGTAAAAAAAACAGCGGGATAATACACCGTAAATTTTTTTTGTGAATTCTACTGGAAGCAATATAATATAACGGAAGCAAATCTGGCATTCGCATGGCGTAAAATAAAACACACCTTGATAAAATTGCCATTTATTTTACAAAGCTTTTTACACCATTTTTCCAGTGAATTTCATTTTATACAGCATAATAAATATGCCCCTTAGCAAACAGGCTCTGTAGTTTATAGGAAGGGTGTTGCTACAATTTAGCCTGAAGAAGTAATTCATAATTCGGTTTGTGAAACAGGCCTGTCTGACTGTCTAATCTATATCCTTTGGTACTGTGATTCTGTGCCTTAGTGTAAAATGCGGTTCTGTCCCCTAGTTTCTGAAATTAACTATATCCCTGGTACTGTGCACTTCTGACCAATCTCTCTGCCTTATTATACTTCACGTGCTGTTACACTAACTGCTGATTGTTAATAGGCTGGACTGTCACTTTATGTACACAGAAGGCTGTGGACTCCTCATGCTCTCAACTGCTCTCTTGTTCAGGACTGCTTGGATCTGCCCTGTCACACTAAAGAGGTTGTTGTAAGTTACAGTTGAACTGCAGTGTTTTCCAGTTGGGGGTAAATTCCAATCACTTGCCCATTATGTCTGCTGTTCTAGAATAATATCCAGCCACTAATAAGTGGGGATTCAATACATATTTTGATCAGTAACTTGGTACACTCGGACATACACCTTTGGTGTGAACATTATCTATGTGATCTCGAAGTGTGATACCACTTCTATTTGTTGTAGAAATCTACTGTTCCTGTTTAAAAATGACCAATGCCCAGGACTCGTAAAAGTACTGAGCGTTATAGTTCAGCCTGGAGACCCTTTCTTGTATATTTCTGCAGGGGTTCAGCTAAGTCACGACTCCACCCTTTGAAAATAGCTGGAGAAGGTGCCTGCCAAGTATATAGCACTGCAAGATGCAAATGCTGCAAACAGTTTGAACAAATAGTTGACAAGTCCTTCTCCTCCTCTGAAGGCTAGGAACAGAAGCTAGTGGGCCTCATTCAGTGTTAGCTATATGCGCTATTCATTATATTTGACCTGTATGAATGCATATCCTGGATTCATAATAATATGCTAGTCTATGAAAAAAATATGTAAAGTTAATTTTTGGAACGTTTCATTGATTTTATTTTTGGTTTTATGTTTTTAACCATTGGTATCCTCAAATACCAAAGTTGATCATTGCTTCCAGTTCAGCTATTTACATTATTTTTC
Source organism: Xenopus laevis (assembly GCF_017654675.1). Lineage (NCBI taxonomy): Eukaryota > Metazoa > Chordata > Amphibia > Anura > Pipidae > Xenopus > Xenopus laevis. The sequence goes on from NC_054388.1 coordinate 69,033,689, forward strand.
AACAGTGTTATTCATTTTATAATTGTGTAGTCATGGTTTGGGAAAGGCTGATAATATGCTGACTGATATGGCTTTTGACATCAAAGACCAAAGTAACATAACTAGGGAACATTAGGGAAGGAAAATAGTTTTTTGCCTGTCTGTTCAATTGGGCTGAGGAGAATAAAAATCCAGCCAATGACTGCCTTTTCATTTTGAAACAACACATAGCTTTGCAGGCTATTACGGCAAAACATCTAAGCACCATTTTTATGTTTCTACGTAGGGTAGGGGGGTGGGTTTTTTTTAGTTAAGGGTTGAATTCTCCTTTAACAGTTAAAGCTTAGGAAACATAAAGGAAACATTGGCATCCAAAAATCCACTCCACTGTGCACCATCTCCACAGCAGTCAGCCCAAGCACTGGAATTGGCAGTCTAACCTGATAAAATCTCAGAAACCACTAACAATAGAAAATGATCATCATTTAATTTTTTGGCTTTATATTTAGTCAAGAGTCTCATCCTATAAGGAACCAACTGCTCTGTGTACAGCCTTTGTCAGTTGCTCACATTTCTGGGGTTATTAAACTCATTGTTTAGTAACAAACATCTAAACAGCATTATGTCCACCATTCTGATGTCTTTCTTTCTTCCAATAAATAGATAATGTATGTATAGAACATTCTAGATGGTACACCATTTACAATACACTGGTATTGCAAACTAATTTTCTAGCTTTTATTTGAAAATTTATTTTGTTACAGTCTATCCTGGTGGAATGGCATGAGACTTTAAATCTGTACTGTAAATGCTTTTTGCTCTACACAATTTACCTGTAAAAATAAGTCTAAAATGTTTCGAAATATCATTCCGACCTGCGCAAATAGAAATGTGACATGTTTTCCGTGCTTGTCTGTTCTACTTATCCTGCTTTACGGTTTCATATTTGGAGAAAACACAGACTCTTTTCCCATAGGGTTTGGGAGGGCATTCGATTTCATTTCTTCGGAAAATTGTATCTCAGGATTTCAATCTTCTTAGATAGAGGTGACAAAATACAATATCAAAAACACTTATGTTTTTTATTTCTTATATTTTTCGAGCATAAATAAAAGATCAACAAACATTTAGGTCAAGCTGCGACAGGTATACTGGCAGAAAATCAGATGAAATTGCTGTCCCAACGATTTAAATGATTAGAAATGAACCAGTCTTACTTTCTGAAGTTGCCGACGTGAGACGTTCATTAAAGCCAAAAGAAATTGTATTAGATACAATTATATACTTAAAACATGTCAGAGATCCTCTAAGAAAATAAATTCAAGGGGCATGGAAAAAGAAACTTTCACCCTTACAGTAGAACTACTGAAACAAAGAACCATTTTTGTGTTTTCATGAAAATAGCAAATCTTTGTCTGCTTTTTGAGTAAAAATATATGCTCCCAGTAGCTTTTTGCAGTAATTAGTGTCACAATTGTCCAGAGACTGTTCAGCGTGGGCCAAGTTCACACAAAAGCCTTTCTTCAAAGGGTCTGGAATAGTTATTTGGGAAATACACACAGTTATAATGTTTTTTAGACTCTGGGGATGGTGCACTGCCATTATATTTGATACTGAAAAATTTCACAGAACATGTGAATGCCAATTTTCTTTTCAGTTTAAGCCCAATTAGAGGTCCATTGTTTGTTCAGGGCTTCCCTTGAAGATCAAAACTTTGGTCAATGCCTCACTTAGATCATGAAAAGAGTACAGATAAAGGAAAACACTGATATATTCGACATTCACTCATTGCTTCGAAAATATCTAGGACAGCACAACTGTTCAATCCCAAATCTTGCCCTCAAGTTAGGTTTCCATGTGTATCTAGGAGAGCAAATTCTCCCCAATTCTCACCCAAACTGACTTTAGAGTGATCACAGCTCCCTGGCACTTCTCCAAGCACCCCAAGGGAGTGCAGTTCTACAGTTTTAAAACTGCTGTTAGAGTCATTGGAGGCTACACAAGTGCACCATGAAAATTTTGTTTTTGGAATATTTTTTTCCCATGGATTCAATAAATATCATTATTGATCTAATGAACTTTCCTAGAATGTATGTATATTTTTATTTGTATAGTACTCATTGAGGGCAAAGCACTATACAGCCAAACAATAAATTAGGGGTCATTGAAATAAAAAGTAACAAGGTTACGAGGAGGAGTTTTTAAGATACTTCCGCAGGGGAGGGGCCTGTACTCTTTTGGATGAGAGGAGGATAATTATGTCGGGATAGGATGAGAGCATGCATGAGCTTCTTGGATGTAGCAGGTGAAAGGAAGGGTCTAATTTTGGCAATATTGCATAAGAAAAAGTGACAGGTTTTGATAGGTGTTAAAATGATCAGAGAAGGAGAGAGGAGTCAAAGATTACCCCCAGACAGTGAGCAGAGTTGACAGGGTTAATGAGCATGCCATCAACAGAGATAGTAAAATAAGTGAGAGTGTGCTTTCCTAGCTGATCGATTCAAATTTGATCAATTCAAAATTACTTTTGATTCAAATCCAGTTTGTGCTGATTCAATATTTTGACTTATAAATACCAACACTTATACATATTGATTGTTGGTTAATCTACCCTCCAACAACTTTGATAAAGGCTCTAATGTGGGCCTAAACGTTGGATGCAAAAGTTTGAAGAATAAACACTGATGTTTCACAAATTTTGGAGTGAGGGTCCTTTTGATATATGTATATATGTATATATGTATATATGTATATATATATATATATATTATAATGTAAATATATTTTTCAAGGGTTATTTTCCTTTAAACTATTTTGTATTACCTAAACACCTAAGCTGCCCTATTTCAGCCCTTATAAACTCTCGACATTGTTTAATATACGCAAACAAAAATTGCACAGCATTCACAAAAATTGCACAGTAATCCCATTGTTAGATGATGAGATAATTTAGCAATAGCAGCCATTATTATTTGTTTTTGTGATGCCAACTTTAGAGAGCTAGGAAGAGACAGTTTAAAGGAATGTTCGTTTTATATTTATTGTTCTACTTCAGTAATATTTTGGTGGAGTGAATCTGTCATGAAAAGGTTTATGTCCACTTTAATACTAAATTGTCCCTAATTAGTCCAGAGGTATAACAAGCTGTGAAACCTAATGACACAAATCTAATAAAAAGGTAAACTTTATTACAAAATTAAACCAAACAAACAAAGATTTATTATTATTTTAAATTATATTCAGGAGCAATTTCAGTGCAGGAAATGTATTAAGGGCATATATAGAGTCCTTATTGATTTTTATATTTTCAACAGGGAGCCACTATTATTTAACTTGCTGAATTTCTCGATGATGAAATTTTATCCAAACTCTAATGGAATTCTGCCCTCCATGTTTGATTATAATTGTAGATAGCAAAAATGCAAGCTTGGCTTTACAAAGCAATAACTTTATAAACAAGAATATATTGGATCATCTTTATTTATGCAGTTACAAAAGCCATGTGGAATATTACTAGTTTTTAAATCTTTACTTAATTAGTAAATGCATTGTCCCTTTACTCAACATAATGGACATATGTTTTTCAAGATTAGATGCTATAGATAGCTATTAGGTGATACTCTTGGATAACAAAGAAAGTACTTGAAAAAAATAGCACTGTATGTGAGTCGAGTTTCTGTTTTTTTTTGCATAGACATGTATAGATACATTATTCCAGTGTTCTTCAGACTGTTTTGTTCAAGACTGCCTGTAAGATTCACCAAGATTATGAATCTTGGTTAACCAAGATTATGAGTATATGAGAAATTTTCACCATTAGCCACAATTCCAAGAATACCTAAATGCAAGTTAAATCCAAATATCAATCTAAATGACCTTTGAATTAAACTTGAAGAGAGCAAATAGACATGCCCTCCAAAACTTACCCTAACTGACTTTCAGACTGTCCCATGAATTTCCCCTAATTTGCATTGTTGCTCTCCCATTTTTTTAAACAAATGATACTCAAAATATACATCAACATTAGCTGACAACTCACCCTTTCCAGACCAAGAATCTGCCTTTGTATGGGACCAATAAATGGCTTGCCTGACCACTATATTGCCAGAGATAAACCAGGTATCTAAGCAGGGAGGTTTGACTGGTTGGTCAAGGACCTCATTAGGCCATTGATACTGTCCTTACCCAACGAGTCTGCATAGATCACTATTATGGTGAGATTGTTTACTTGTCTTTTCTTCTACTTTACTCAAAGGGAGAACAAAATGGTTTCATGGCTCAACATCACAGGTTACATCAATTAATAATGAGGTAAAAACTGCGCTTAGTCCAAATGTGACAGTGGAGATGAGCTGCACCAAAATTCAGTTAATGGATCCACTTATCCACGTTTCAAAAAAGTTCATAGGGGTGATGGAGGTGCGCTGGAGATACACGGGGAAATCCTATAGGAACAAGATAGACAAAGCCTCTATGGTGTAATATCCTTTGTATGCAAGGCTGCTGTTGAATAGCAATTCTACTCACACTTAGGAAGAGATCGTATCGCAGAAAATAAAGGTTCGTCGGATCTGTTACCGGTCGTTCATGTGCCTGTTAGGTTAAGAGTGCAGAATAGTGTAGTAACTCACAATACGTTTGGAGATTCCACCGATAATGCGCTTACCTGGTATCGCTGTAAAATTACCGTGTAATTCAATGTCAGTGTGGATGCGGCTGGTAGCGGTTCCCTTCGAGCCGGCTGCTTCAAAGTTGGTGCTCTTACGCTGACAGGAAAGGTTCGTTTTTCTCAGGTAGCGGTCAGGCTTTTCTCCCAAATGTCAAAGTCGGCGTTCTCTCCCACGTGGTTTAGCGATCGGGTTGCAGTGTGGTTTGGTGATGTCCGCAAATATCTCTAAAGGATTTGTTTGTCCAAGTACATTACTTAGGAAATAGAATTCAGGGCATGTATTTGCCTTATTAGAAATTCAATTTATTCACATAAAATAGTTACAGGCCCAACGCGTTTCGTATCCAATGATACTTCATCAGGGGCCCCTGGATACGAAACGCGTTGGGCCTGTAACTATTTTTTACGTATTGTGAGGTACTACACTATTCTGCACTCTTAACCTAACAGGCACACGAACGACCGGTAACATATCCGACGAACCTTTATTTTTTGCGATACGATCTCTTCCTAAGTGTGAGTAGAATTGCTATTCAACAGCAGCCTTGCATACAAAGGATATTACACCATGGAGGCTTTGTCTATCTTGTTCCTATAGGATTTCCCCGTGTATCTCCAGTTTACATCAATGACCCATGATCAAAGTGTGGTAAAGCAATGCATAAAGCGGCCCCCTTTGCCAAAGTCAGTTTATTGTGCACTGTGACATACTTTTTTGCAAACCTAGAGCTCTGGCATATTAGACAGCTGTTGCTTCTCATTATACTTTTTTTTGGAATACAGACTTTAGGTAAGTCGAATTTGCCAAAGAAAATGACACACATGCGGATATCTAGAGGGTTATTTATCAAAGTCCAAATTTATCTCAGTATTTTCTGCTACAAACTCCGAACAGATCCACTCAGGTTTTTTGCTCTTATTTATTATTACATTTTCCTGAAAATTTGCTTTGCGGGAACAAACAGATTTTCAAGTTTTTTTCGGGTTTTTCTGTTTTTTCCCAAAAACTCAGAAAACTTCAGGGTATTGCACGAAACCCAGCGCACATCAAAAAATGATTGGGACGGGGCGTGGCCAAGCTGACTTCCTGAATGGCAGCGTGATCCGCGAGCTCCGTGCACCCGCTTCATTAGCACCCAGCAAATAAGCATCTTATTCGGGTTTGCAGCTCCGATACCGAGCAGATCCTGATTGATATCCACCAGATGGCTCCCAAACCGAGAGCCACCCACAAACCTGGCGAAGTGGCCGAGTTCTTCAAGCGCAAAGATCCGGCCTCATGTGGCCAAGATGGCGACGAGTCGACTGCATCAGAGCCCCCGTCAGATGCGACCGACCAAGTAAGCAAACAGGATCTGAAGGCCCTATATGTGGACTTGGCTAAACTTATAACTACCTCGCAACAAAGAACGGTGAAAGAGATCACTGCAGAGGTGACGGCCCTCGGGGAACGAGTGTCCGAAAATGAAGACGCCATTGAAGGCCTTCGTGCTTACTGCGCTCAAACTGAGGCAGACATCTCTGATATGAAACGACACCTGTTTGCCTTGCAAGACCAGCAGGAAGACCTCGAGAATCGCTCGAGGCGCAACAATTTACGCATTAAAAATGTGCCTGAAAGTTACACAGACCTGGAACCGACTGTTCTGAAACTCTTTCAAGCTATTTTGCCGGACATTGAGCCTGCCAAGCTCGAAATTGACCGGATCCACCGCACTTTGCGAGGCAAACCCAGGGAAGGTGACCCACCCAGGGATGTCGTGCTGAGGATGCATTTTTTTAGAACCAAGGAAATGCTCCTCCGCGGCACGTATAACAAAGAGACTAAGCTTGAAGACAACACGGTCGTCCACCTATATGCCGACATCTCTCCAACTACGCTCAAACGACGGCGAGAGCTAAAACCCTTAACGGAACTTTTGACTCAACACCAGGTGAAGTACCGTTGGGGCTTCCCGTTTAAACTGTTGGTGAACCACAACGGACGGACCACCGCAATCTCTGATCTGAGCGACCAGAACCGGCTGCTGACGGCCCTAGGGCTCCCTCCGACAGCTGATACTGCCCCACCCAGCTCTAAGCGGATACCCCCGCCGACTCCGAAGTGGTCCTCACCCAAGCCACAACGCACCTCGGAACCTTCAGCGGCACAGCCATCCTCAGCCGCACAATGAAGATGAAGCCTCTCTCTCTGTCCATTATTGGCCGCCTGCATACCCGCGACTGATCCTACAGCGGGTGCCCGGGCGTGAGTACATGCTCCCTAATGATTGCTACCTGCCTGGAGGGTAGCAGTGGGAAAGTGCCCGCTCCGTCTAGGGAACCCAGTGTGGTTCCCTTTCTTGTTTCTCTGTTTGGCTTGTGGGCATTGCCATTCACAGGCACATATTTTGTTTGTTTATGTTTTTGTTTCTGTTTCTGTTTAATGCATTACGTAGTTATCATGCTGTCACCGTGTCACGATTTGTTTGAAGCGCTCCCTGGGTCCCACCCATCACTACTTATCCATATTAAGGGTCTCCATGGATTTGAAATTAATATCCCATAATGTCAAGGGCCTTAATAACCCTCGTAAAAGGCGACTAGCAGCGGAATACTACAAAAAACTTGGTGGGGATGTGATATATATGCAGGAGACCCATCTTATTAAAGGCAAGGAACCCAAATACTGGGCAGGAGGTTATACAATAAGCTACTATGCTTCTGACCAAGTCAAAAAGAGGGGAGTAGCGATCCTCATCAAAAAGAATACCCCCTTTGTTGAGAAGAAAGTGCTCAGGGACCCCAGGGGGCGCTTCTTGATTATTGAATGTGTATTGAATAATAGAGACACCACCTTGGTTTCGGTCTATGCTCCTAGTGATAGGCAAAAACTGTTCTATACTGATCTGGAACTGAGATTAGCTACACTTCAGTCAGGATATGTCCTAGTGGGGGGTGACTTTAATATCACACCGCAGGCTAGTCTAGATAGGTCAGGCAATCCCCACCCCTCCCAAGTGCCCTCGCCCACTAAAATACTTACCACCTTTATGACTAATCTGTCACTGTGGGATGTGTGGCGTATTCAGCATCCTGATGACAGGTCTTACACCTTCTACTCCAACGCCCATAAAACCTACTCTCGCATAGATCTTTGGCTCACAAACCCTATAACTTTACCCTTTATAAAATCCACAGATATCACCGAAATCTCTTGGTCTGATCACGCGGCGATTCTTCATACATTGACAGATTGGGGGACCTCTCGCACGGGCAAAAGATGGAGGCTTAACGAATCACTATTAGCTGCGGAGAGCATTACCCAGGAATTAGCGGATGAGACCAAGCATTACTTTACACAGAACACTTCTGCAGACGTTAGTGTAGCAACCATCTGGGTGGCTTACAAAGCCGTAATTCGCGGCCACCTTATCAAGCTGGCGTCCCAAAAGAAGAGGTCTAGACAACAGAAAATATTGCAGCTTACGTCTAAAATTAGGCTCCTTGAGAAAGAACACAGCCAGGGGGGTGACGAGGCCATAGAACGGGCTCTTATACAATGTAGAGGCGAACTCAATGTGGTTCTGTATGAACAGGCGGATCAGGCCATGAGATACACTAGTAATAAATTTTATGACAAGGCTAATAAAGCTGATACGCTCTTAGCACGTAAACTCAACCCCAGAGCTCATGCCCAATCCCTTCACCCGCTTAAAGACCGCAATGGGTCACTGACGTACGATTCGCAGCATATAGTGCATTTGTTCCAGAATTACTACTCAGACTTATACTCTGGGAGAACAACTGACCAGGCCACTAATACCCCTATTCAAATTGCTTCCTTCCTTGATAAATTAGACATCCCTCACCTCCATTCTAATGAAAAAGATGCGTTAAACGGTTCGATCACTGCTGAGGAGACTGAGGAGGCTATAAAATCCCTACACGCAGGTAAAGCCCCGGGGCCTGATGGCTTCTCTGCACAATTTTATAAAAAATTAGCTACCAATATTTCCCCACATCTCACTCGCTTTTACAATGCGGTTCTAGACGGTAAGGCTTCGTTTCCCTCTGAAATGCTTCAAGCTACTATAGTTGTGATTCCTAAGCCAGACAGAGATCTAACCAATGTTAGCAATTATAGGCCAATTTCGTTGATAAACACGGATGTTAAATTGCTGGCCAAAATCCTGGCTAACAGATTGAATACAGTGATAGGCAGATTGGTCCACCCGGATCAAACCGGTTTCGTTCCGGGCAGGCAGTCCACTGATAATGTCAGGAGGGTGCTAGATATCATGGCTTATACTAAGGCGAAGAAGGTGCCGTCGGTCACTCTGTCACTGGACGCTGAAAAAGCTTTTGATAGAGTTGACTGGCGGTACCTTCGATGTGTCCTCGTGAAATTCGGCCTTCCCCCCAAGTTTCTTAATGCGGTCATGAACCTGTACTCCAGCCCTTCTGCCAGAATATGCAACTTAGGTATGTCCTCAAATGACTTCCCTATACTCAACGGCACCCGCCAAGGATGCCCGCTTTCGCCACTACTGTTTGACCTCTGCATAGAACCCCTAGCAATACTTGTCAGGTCTGACCCCTCCATACAGGGGATAGATATAGGTCAGGGAACCTACAAGGTCGCTTTGTTTGCTGACGATACGGTTTTCACCCTCTCACGTCCCCTCACGTCGCTCCCAAACCTATTTCGCTGCATTGCTTCCTTTTGCGCTGTCTCTGGCTTTCGTATTAATGACTCCAAAATGGTGGCCACCCCACATAACCTCACAGCCGCCTCTTTGAAGCTGCTTAAATTAAATTTTAACTTCAGGTGGATAGGCAATGGTATGAAGTATTTGGGGGTTAAATTGGCTGACAATCCCACCACGCTTCACCTTCTCAATTTCGCACCAATGTATATCCACTTGAAAAATCTTATGGGTAAATGGATGTCTTACCCGATATCCCTCCTGGGTAGAGTCAATGCGGTAAAAATGATAATCCTTCCGAAA